>NW_019524898.1:492965-538695 GCF_002814215.2 Seriola lalandi dorsalis | reverse complement strand
CCTTTCTATACTATGACGTTTTTATGACTTTTTATGCCTTACTATACTATGACGTTTTTATGCCTTACTATACCATGACGTTTTAATGACTTTTTTTGCCTGACTATACTATGACTTTTTATGCCTTTTTAGGGCCATACGATAGTCTGACTTTTCATGCCATATTATACTGTGACGTTTTTATAACTTTTTACGCCATACTATAATACGTCGATTTTATGACTTTTTATGCCTTACTATACTATGTAGTTTTTATGACTTTTTATGCCTTACTATACTATGACTTTTTATGCTTTACTATACTATGTCGTTTTGATGATTTCTTAAGCCTTACTATACTATAACTTTTTATGCCTTACTATAATATGACATTTTTATGACTTTTTTAGCCTTACTATACTGTAACTTCTTATGCCTTACTATACTATGTCATTTTTATGACTTTTTATGCCTTACTATACTATGTCGTTTTTATGACTTTTTATGCCTTACTATACTATGACTTTTTATGCCTTACTATACTATGTCGTTTTGATGACTTTTTATGCCTTACTATACTATGAAGTTTTTATGACTTTTACTATACTATGTCTTTTTTATGACTTTTTATGCCTTACTATAATTTGCCTTTTTATGCCTTACTATACTATGACTTTTTATACCTTACTATACTATGACTTTCTATGCCTTACTATACTATGAGATTTTTATGACTTTTTAAGCCTTACTATTCTGTAACTTCTTATGCCTTACTATACTATGTCGTTTTTATGACTTTTTATGCCTTTCTATACTATGACGTTTTTATGACTTTTTATGACTTACTATACTGTGACTTTTTATGCCTTACTATCCTATGACGTTTTTATGCCTTACTATACCATGAAGTTTTAATGACTTTTTTTGCCTGACTATGCTATGACTTTTTATGCCTTTTTAGGCCATACGATACTATGACTTTTCATGCCATATTATACTGTGACATTTTTATGACTTTTTATGCCTTACTACACTATGACTTTTTATGCTTTACTATACTATGTCGTTTTGATGACTTCTTAAGCCTTACTATACTATAACTTTTTATGCCTTACTATAATATGACATTTTATGACTTTTTAAGCCGTACTATACTGTAACCTTTTATGCCTTACTATACCATGTCGTTTTTATGAATTTTTATGCCTTATTATACTATGACGTTTTTTTGACTATTTATGCCTTACAGTATTATGACGTTTTTATTACTTTTTATACCTTACTACATTATGAATTTTTTACGAATTTTTATGCCTTACTATACTATGACTTTTTACGCCTTACTATACTGTGACATTTTTGTGACTTTTTTAGCCTTACTATACTGTAACTTCTTATGCCTTACTATACTATGTCATTTTTATGACTTTTTATGCCTTACTATACTATGTCTTTTTATGACTTTTTTTGCCTAACTATAATATGACTTTTTATGCCTTTTTAGGCCATATGATACTATGACTTTTCATGCCATATTATACTGTGATGTTTTTGTAACTTCTTATGCCTTACTATACTATGTCATTTTTATGACTTTTTATGCCTTACTATACTATGTCGTTTTTATGACTTTTTATGCCTTACTATACTATGACTTTTTATGCCTTACTATACTATGTCGTTTTGATGACTTTTTATGCCTTACTATACTATGAAGTTTTTATGACTTTTTATGCCTTACTGTACTATGACGTTTTTATTACTTATTATACCTTACTACACTATGAATTTTTTTGCCTCATTATACGATGTAATTTTTAATGACTTTTTATGCCTTACTATAATATGATGTGTTTATGACTTTTTATGCTTTACTATACTATGACTTTTTATGCCTTACTATACTATAACTTTTTAGGCCTTACTATACTATGAGTTTTTATGCCTTACTATACTATGTCGTTTTTATGACTTTTTAAGCCTTACTATACTATCGATACTTTTTATGACTTACTATACTATGAAATTTTTTTGCCGTATTATACCATGACGTTTTTATAACTTTTTATACCTTACTATACTATGAATTTTTATGCCTTATTATACTATGACTTTTTATGGCTTACTATACTATGGCTTTTTATGACTTGCTGTTCTATGTCGTTTTTATGACTTTTTATACCTTATTATACTATGAATTTTTATGCCTTACTATACTATGTCGTTTATATGACTTTTTATGCCTTACTATACTATGACTTTTTATGCCTTACTAGACTATGACGTTTTTATGACTTTTTATATGTTACTATACTATGACTTTTTTATGACTTTTTATGCCTTACTATACTATGACTTTTTATGCCATGCTATACTGTGACGTTTTTATGACTTTTTATGCCTTACTATACTATGACTTTTCATGCCTTGCTAAACTATGACTTTTAATACCTTATTATACCATGAATTTTTATGCTTTTCTATACTATGACTTTTTATGCCTTATTATACTATGACTTTTTATGCCTTACTATACTATGAGTTTTTATGCCTTACTATACTATGTCGTTTTTATGACTTTTTAAGCCTTACTATACTTAGTCGTTTTTATGACTTTTATGCCTTACTATACTATGACTTTTTATGACTTACTATACTATGAAATTTTTTTGCCTTATTATACCATGACGTTTTTATAACTTTTTATACCTTACTATACTATGAATTTTTATGCCTTATTATACTATGACTTTTTATGGCTTACTATACTATGGCTTTTTATGACTTGCTGTTCTATGTCGTTTTTATGACTTTTTATACCTTATTATACTATGAATTTTTATGCCTTACTATACTATGTCGTTTATATGACTTTTTATGCCTTACTATACTATGAATTTTTTTGCCTTACTATACTATGTAATTTCTTATGACTTTTTATGCCTTACTATACTATAAGTTCTTATGCTTTACTATACTATGTCGTTTATATGACTTTTTATGTCTTACTATACTTACTTTTTATGCCTCACTATATGTCGTGTTTATGACTTTTTATGCCTTACTATATTATAACTTCTTATGCCTTACTATACTATGATTTTTTAAGCCTTACTATACTTAGTCGTTTTTATGACTTTTTATGCCTTACTATACTATGACGTTTTTATGACTTTTTATGCCTTACTATACTATGACTTTTTATGCCATGCTATACTGTGACGTTTTTATGACTTTTTATGCCTTACTATACTATGACTTTTTATGCCTTACTATAGTATGTCGTTTTTATGACTTTTTATGCCTTACTATACTATGACTTTTCATGCCTTGCTAAACTATGACTTTTAATACCTTATTATACCATGAATTTTTATGCTTTTCTATACTATGACTTTTTATGCCTTATTATACTATGAATTTTTATGCATTACTATACTATGACTTTTTATGCCTTACTATACTATGTCGTTTTTATGTCTTTTTATGCCTTACTATACTATGACTTTTCATGCCTTACTATACTATGACTTTTTATGCCTTGCTAAACTATGACTTTTTATGGCTTACTATACTATGACGTTTTTATGCCTTACTATACTATGACGTTTTTATGACTTTTTATGCCTTACTATACAATGACTTTTTATGCCTTGCTAAACTATGACTTTTTATGGCTTACTATACTATGAGGTTTTTTAGACAATTTTATGTCTTAATATATTATGAAATTTTATGCCTTAATACACAATGATTTTTTTAAAATAATTTTATGCCATACTATACTATGACGTTTCTTGATGATTTTATGCCATCCTATACTAAGACATTATTTTCAAATTTCATGTCATACTATACTATGACAATTTATGCCATACTATACTATGGTGTTTTATACCTTACTATACAATGATGATTTTTTGATAATTTTATGCCTTACTATACGATGACGTTTTTTTATTATTTTACTCCGTACTATAGAATGACAATTTATGCCTCACTACAATATGACTTTTTTTGATAATTTTATGCCATACTATAATATGACTTTTTTTTTTTTATATAATTTTATGCCATACTATACTATGACGTTTTTTTGACAATTTTATGCCTTACTATGTTATGAGGTTTTATGCCTTATGATCTAATGACTTTTTTAAAATAATTTTATGCCATACTATACTATGAGGTTTTATGCCTTACTATACTATGAGGTTTCATGCCTTACTATACTATGATGTTTTTTGACATTTTTATGCCATACTATATTATGAGGTTTTTTTGATAATTTTATGTGTTACTGTACTATGACGTTTTAATCCATACAATACCATGAGGTTTTATGCCTTAATATAATATGACGTTTTTTTGATAATTTTATGACTTAATATACTATGAAGTTTTTTTGATAATTTCATGCCTAACTATACAATGACGTTTTTTGACAATTTTATAACATACTATGACGTTTTTTGATCTCTATACCATGAGGTTTTATGCCTTAGTATACTATGATGTTTTTTCACATTTTTATGCCTTACTCTACATATATAGTATCTACTATGCTTTCCATACTTATGTTCAGTGGTTAGAACTGTCGCCTCACTGTGAGAAGTTTCTTGGTCCGACCTCTGGGCCTTGGGCCTTTCTGGGTGGAGTTTGCTTTTTCTCCCTGTGCCTACGTGGGTTATCTCCAGGCTCTCCGGCTTCCTCCCACAGTCCAAAGACATGCACATTAGGTTAACTGGCAACTGTAGTGCCTTACTATATGATGACCTTTTTATACCTGAATATACAATGACTTTTTTATGCCTTCCTAACTATGACTTTGGACTGTGGGAGGAAGCCGGAATACCCGGAGAAACCCCACGCAGGCACAGCGAGGGCAACATGCAAATTCCAAACAAAAAGGCCCCAGGCCCAGAGTTCAAACCCTGATAATAATAAATAAAATAAAATATTGTAAGGTAAGGCATAAAAACATCATAGTATAGTAAGGCATAGTATGGTAGTAAGGTAAGGTAGAATAGCACATTATGTAAAATATCTCCCCAGCGTTTACCTCTGAGCTTTCAAATAACTCATTATGTTGAATTCATATGATTAGGAAACCTAACCTTACTAGTTTGAAAATGGTGTCTGAGATGAGCCAATCTTTACAGAGGAGTCAGTCCTCCAGAGGACTGGAGCACTGACTGGATTTAACTTTTTTAAGTCACACCCACAGAGAGTGCAGGGATGAAGTATTCTGGCAGAACAGGTTCTTCTGTGAAGGGAACTTTTTTACCCTGCTCTTAGCCTCTCAGGCAGAACTTTTTTTCTCTGGCTGCATATCCACCCCACCTCCTCTACTGAGACCCTAACACCAAAACATGGCCCCAACCCTGACCAGCTTTTACAGAAATATAGGCATCTGATTGGTCAAGCTTGTTGGAATGGTACATAGATGCAAGCTCAGCCTGAAAGGCAAATTTTAGGTCAGTAAAACCTCCCAAAATCTCTGTAGTATTCTCAAACACTTCACGTCAAGTAATACCACACAAAAGCATCCCAGCAATGTCATACAAGTGTATTGACCACATGGGGGCACTGCCTCCATGCACTTTCACCAAGGGGAGTTCAGTCCAACACACTGAAAATCTTCCTGGAACTTTTTTGTTTCATGCACCAACATCAGCATCTCAACGCAGTGCTTGAATTGTCAATAACTGAAGTATTGAGCAGGAAGTGGTGGAAGTTTGAAATGAAGACAGCAGCTAGCTGGAGGAAAAATATATTTTTATCAACTGTTTAACTTCAGTTCCATACCATCTGGCCTTAGGTGTTTTACACTATATATCAATGTTGAGATTAAAGTTAAGAATAACACGGCACAGAACCACATATCAATGTGCTGACCTAACACTTGTCTGTCTCAGGTTAAAGGATAAGTCTGGTGAAGGTGTTTTGATCTGCCAATGGAAATAGTTCCCAACACATTCACTATTTATTTGTGTTTGTGTAACATCTGCTTTAACTACATTTTGAAGCTTTTGTAGGTAATTATACTAAATTACATCTTTGATAAGAGCCAATGGGCTCGAGGCTGAGAGCCACAGACCGGCTGGAGAGGTTGTAAAATAGTGAGACGTTGACACATTGTTGTTTTTTTCATGAGCAGAAATATATAAAATATCAGACTGTGAAGGTCACAGTGGCCTGGTGTAAATGTACACACATTTTCTATCTACTCTTTCGAGGCAGTTTCATTTCACTTCCCATGATGAATGACTAACCTGCTGATTTGATAAACACACACGTCCTGACGACAGACTAATAGCAACTCAAATCAAGGCCAATAAATCAAAAAAACGTGTCTGTGGAAAATATTTTCATAATGCCTGTTTGACTTTAAAAAATTGGAGCTGGACTAACAGTTTCAACGTTGGTCTTGTAACATACAATTACTTTTTGTTTTAGAGCCTGTTCTTATGCAATGTCATGCCCCAGAGATCGGTTCTGTGGTATTCACAGACTTTATGACAAGGCTCACTAAAAACCTGCTGCTTGAAAGTTCACATGAAAGAATGCTGAGTGTTCCTGGTCAGCACTGTGACTGTTACATTGTTGGTGCTGCTGCCCAGGAATTATTATGACAATCCATTGCATTATTTAACCTTGACTAGAGCCAAAGTTGTGACTTGTAGAAGAAATCTAAATGTTTCTTTGTTTACAGACACACACACACACACACACACACACACAGACACACACACACACACACACACACACACACACACACACAGAAGTCATTGACAGCTACTTCACTGATGGTGTTCAAAAGCTGCTGCTGAGAATACTAATGCTACTAATAGGTCTACTACTTCTGCTTCTAGCATTGTCTGCAACTATTAATAATACTGCTGCCCCTGGTACTGCTGCATGTGCTTCCACACCTCTCATCTCTGGCAGGATGATGATTATTCACCATGGTGGAAAGTAACTAAGTACATTTACTCGGCACTGGACTAAAGTATAATTTTAAAAGGTACTCTCCTTGAGTATATTCCTATTACATTACTTCTACTACGCAATTTCAGGATGAAATATTGTAGTTTTTACTGCAGTACATTTATCTCACAGCTGTAGTTACTTGTTACTTTACAGATTAAAACTTTGGATAAAATAAACAGGTTATAAAATACAGTGCATTGTTAAAGATTAACCCAGTGATCCTCGACTATTTGCCTTGTGAACACTTGCAGAAAAGCACTGTAGTTGAGCTTCTTTGTCAAGTTTCAGATGCCTGTAAGCCGACAGCAGATCCAACCCTTTAAACTTCTGATAGTTTAAAAGTGCTGAAGGCCCAGACAAGTCAACTTCCTTGTGTTTTACAAAAGAGGGAGAAGCTTAGTGTGGAAATTTAATACAAATCTGTGTTTTCCTCCTTTCCTACCCAATTCATCATCTCACAACCCTTCAGATTTATTTTGTGATCACTGGAGGGGACCAGCCCTAAAACTGGAAAGCACTGGACTACACTTTCTCTGGTAACCACAAACAGAGGGGCAAGAACAAGCAACACATCAACCAGCCACAGCAGTAAAACACTTACACATTGTTGCATCAGTATTAACAAGCTAGTGTCAGATACAATTACATCCTGTAAGTCATTGGTGCCACAATGAGGTGCATGCTGGTTTATCAGTGTTGGACAGGAAAATGAAATTCATTGGTCTCAGTTTAACTCTCTGCAGTGCAGGCAAACGAATATGCAAATGACCAATCAATACAAGCAGGCAAACTATGAATAAAGGATGTTATCAAATGTAAATCAAACAAAGTTTTTATATAATTTATACCAGATTGACATTAAAGAAGGAAAACTCACACTGTCAGCGACGCATGAAGAAGCTGAGACTGGAGACACATGAACTGAGAACATAGTCAGTCAGAGCGCACCTGAAGTCACTTCATCTGATCAGGGGAGTCATGTTGGGAATAGACTGTGTCTCAGGTCCTGTGGGGGGCAGCACAGAGGGAATTCACCAGAGCTGTGCATGGACAGACACCAACCTGCAGGATTATCAACCTGCGGGTCACTTACTGCAGCTCCACTGACCGTGGCCTCACTGCTGCTTTAAAGTCAGCCACATTTGTCTCAGAGGCCATTACAATCTGAACGACACACACCCTTAGAATTACAATATGAATGAGAACAATGCAAGACCAGTCAGGAGCTCAAGACTTTGAGTAAATATTCATTTCAAGAACCTGAAAAGCTTCAGGCAAAATGTAAAAATGTTTGTAGTGACGAATGTGGATGAACCTGATGAAAAGATTATGTACAAACCTCTTCAGACTAGGTTTTCTATTTCTGTGTTCAATCTTTAAATGTAAATTCTTATGTCATGTTTCATTGCTTTTCATGCATGTCTATCTGTTTCTGTGATGATATAAATAAACTCCTGTTGCATGACTCATAAGGCACAGAGCAGAGGTGTGCTGCAGCTAACCGCTGTGTACTAGCTTCCAATGAGTTTGCTGTTTTTCGTTTGTTTGTTTTTTCAACATGCGCCACGTCAGCAGAATATCAACCAAAATAAAAACGCCATTAAAACTGTAACAAGATGTCCTCTCTTAAGAACAGACTATGTCCTATTATGTAAATAAAGTTTATATTGAGCTTTGCTGGTGAATGCTGCATCACCAAACTCATTTGAAATTAATCCAATTACCATAAACTGATCACCACCTTAACCTGGAGCCTCCTGGGTGCCTGAACGTGGATCAGTTCCTCACTTTAACATTTACTGTATCTCCATGTCTTGTTTTTTTTTAATGGCTTTGAATGGTATTGATACAGTTATTGGTCACTGTAATCATTTGTCCTGTACATAGCGGCCATGAAGTGATCATTTCCTAAGGTGATTCTAATGTCTAAAAAGTCCACTCCACACTCTACACTAGTATGAAGCTTCTGCTGTCTGATTTAGGAAAATCAAGAGAGTTGATTTGACTCGGACTCTTGAAATTTCAAATTAACCTCAGCTGAACATCAGAGTGCATTTTTACACAGAGCGAGGACAGTGGAATATTCTTAGAAAAGGATCTCTCTGCAGCCAATTTCAGTAAACACAGGTGCATGTGGGTATTGTTTAAAGACGGGCTTAAAAATATGAACCTGTCCTTTATCATTTTTACATTTGTCTGTTACAGAAAACTTTTCATCATCACAGACAAACAGAGACATAAAAGAGAAAAAGGAAACATTTCTGATTTAATATAACATTTGTTGACAAGCTGCAACCAACCCATTATAGTCATTGTGGAAAAACAGAGGGTGTGTGTGTACATGTGTGTACGTGTGTGTGTGTGTGTGTGGCAGAGTAACACGTGTTTTATACAGTGTGTCATCAATTTCCAAGAGAATAAAATAGGATAAACACAACCATAAAAGCCACATGTTGACAGTGAAGGTCAGTGGGTTGGAAAATGATAATCTCCCTCCAAACAGAAACAGTGCTTGACCTCAGTCCGACATTAGGATCTTTGTTATGGAAAGCTATTCTTAGAACTTGTGATAACCTTGTAGAAACCTGAGCGACACAAGGTTTGTAACTTGCTTCAACTGATCTTAATTTTTTTTTTTTTGAACAAAGCCCTTGCACATCCTGCGCTGATGTAAACTTTAGTTAATTTCTTAACCATAATGATAATATGACCCAGATAAGGAGCATTATCAACAACATGCGCATATACTTCCGGCTTCCTCAATACATGACTCATCAACAAAACACAGAGAGCGCTATAGTAATACCTGCAGGGCCAAAGATTATTTGAAGTCGAACGTGACTGTTTTGTAGTTGTGGGTCATAAAGATAAGTTGATGAAATAAAGTGCCTACCAGTAAACTGTAAAATAGCCATCCACAAGCTGTAAATCAATATTTTCTCGTGTTTACCTTCTCTGTTTTGATGTTCCTTTGAGCCACCTGTCACACATGACTATGGAATACGTCCAAGAAATAGGTGACTGGAGCAAAACATGATTTACAGTCTAATGTATGCCATTCATTCGCATTGTATCACACATAGAGAGACTGAAATATAAATTACATTTACCTTTGTGCAAACATTCCTGCAGTATTCATATATTCATAACCCTGAGCTCTTATACTTTAGTCAAAACTACATCCTTTTGTGAGGGAGCTATGAGCATCGCCTCATTAAACAGCTGCAGTTCCTACACCCACCTTCCCAAACACATACATGCACTCAGACACTCAGACACGTAGGTTTAAATATTTGTTTAGTGATTCTTTTTAATGTATTAATTGGCTGATGGTGGATCCTATTTAGTTGATTGATGTGTTATGTTAGATTCATTTCCAGGAGATGTTTTTGTTTGCAGTGTTTTTTAGTTTTGTTTCTGATCACTCTCTCTCCCTCTCTCTCTCTCTCTCTCTCTCTCTCTCTGAGGTGATATCCGGGGACCAGGACTGTCATGGAGTCGTGCCGGTGAGAGCGTTGATGACCAGGGCCTGGTGTGTTCGATCAGCCTCATTGGGGCAAACCAAGTGGACTGAGGAGAGGGGGGGACAGATTGGAAAGGAGTTGGGTTATGTTTGGGGTTAGTAAAAGTAGTGTGAGTCAAATCTAAGTATTATTTGCTTTATTGAAAGTACTGTGTAAAGGTAAATATCAACTACTGCACATCCTGGGGAGACGGGGAATCCATGCCGCTATCCAACACTGTAAACGTGGCTGTGTTTAATGTGCAACATTTGGACGCTGTGTTTCTTCCTGTTGGTTGTATGTCTCAGTCCCGTCCTCGGTTAAGTAAAGGGCCATTCCACCACAAAACCTTTACACCTTTACCCCACCACTTAACTCTTCTTGTTTGTTCTGCTAACATGCTTCGCAGCTGTCACCCACAGCATTTATTGGATTTGTGCTTTTTTATTAAAGCTCAACAGTGACCTTCTCTCAGCTCTGGCACCTCATTCGCTGACAGCAAATACAGGACCACTGCCATGTTTTTCACTTCATGTTGAAAAAAAAAAAACTGACGTGACGCTGCTGCTGCTGGTTTGCTGGAGGTGTAGAGAAGCAGATGGGTGTTGGAAAGCAGAAAAAGGCACC
This sequence comes from Seriola lalandi dorsalis, assembly GCF_002814215.2. Classification (NCBI taxonomy): domain Eukaryota; kingdom Metazoa; phylum Chordata; class Actinopteri; order Carangiformes; family Carangidae; genus Seriola; species Seriola lalandi. The sequence goes on along the minus strand of NW_019524898.1, from coordinate 527,593 downwards.
TGGAGGTGTCTGGTTTCCTCATCACCTCCAAAAGCTCCTGTATCGGTTAACACGTGCAACGCTACAGCCATAGCTTTAGTGGTTCATGCATTATCCCTGTGAATCCTGACTGTGAGGTTGCTTTGTGAATATAAAGTTCTGTTAGTAAAGACAAATGTGAACGAGAGAATTTACTGAAATGAGAATTTTAAAACATGTGCGCGCACTGAAAAAGACACCAATCCTACTGCAAACTACAATTAACACTGTGGCAAAAGGAAATACTTAAAAGTGCATTTAAAGTTTTGTGTTCATCAAGTGTCCAACATGCATGGACAAAGAAAATTGGGCCATGGACAAAAAAAAGTAAAAGGCCACCCACACACCTCATATGTGGGACCCCCAGACCGGTGCTTTATGTCTCTTAGTGATCATTTTGCATCTGGTTGTGGACGTTCTGTGTCTCTTTATGGTCGTTCTGCATCTCCTTCTGGTACTTTGCATCTCTTTATGGTCATTTTTTGTCTCTTTATGGTCATTTTGCGTCACTGTGCTCATTTTTTTGTGGTTGTACGGTGTCTTTTCAGGCCCCTGACCTCTCAGGGCCCCTGGGCCTCTGCCTGGAGGGCCTGTTCAATAAATAATCCATCAGTGGTGTATCAGTGGAATACACAACATAGTGATGATTTTTGCTATTCTTTCCAGTAAATGTCAAGTTTTTGTCCGTCATGGAGATCTAGTGGTCAAAGATCCCTACCACGTAACGGCAGTGCCTCTGGTTCAAACCTGGCTGGGGCCCTTTGCATCATGTCATTCACCTCTGCCTTTGTCCTCCCATCACCCTTTACATTCTTTACTGTACATTAACTAATAAAGGCAAACATGCCTGAAACGTAAGTCTAAAGTCTGAAGTTTATCCTCAGGTTAACGCTGGCGAAAAAGTCAGTAGATAGAATGAAGAGTATGGAAGTGGAAATTGTAGTGGCACGAGAGGAAAGGTTAGGATTTCTTCCTCTGGAGCTTGACTGACAAAACATGTTGTCACCCTGCATTGCACGGGAGCAGCAGAAATCTAAAACATTACTGTAGTGTTTTCATTCCTGCAGAATGGATTCAGGCCATTATTAAAGCAGCTCTGTGAGGCTGCGCTCAGGCACAGTGGTGCTCTGAGCTAAATGCCGATGTCAGCTTGCGAAAACATGCTCACAATGACAATGTTATCATGCTGCGGCTCAGCAGGTTTAAGGTTTACTATCTTTGTTTAGCATGTTAGGATGCTAACATTTGCTAAGATTAGCATTAAACCATAGTTATAGCTTGTTCCAGTGGTGCGTAAGGATGTCTGTGGGTGAAGTGAAACCATCGGCTTTGTTGTAGGAAGCTGAATGAAAAGTTGGGATTACTATAGTCAGAGTCCAATCCCTGCAGTCAACAAAACACACACCCTGCTGTCCATCTTTACCAATCTGGGTCAGACATAACATTGTATTGTATGTTTTAAACTGAAAAAAAAATGCAAGAGCACAGATTTTGCCCCTGGGGGGGGCTTCAAACAGAGATTGAAAATATCATCTTTGCTCTCTAGTGTTTGAATAAATGTCAGGTTGAGGAGGCAGACAGTCAACATTGTGTCATTTTATAGCCTGCCTGCACATACATACACACACACACACACACACACACACACACACACACACACACACACACACACACACACACACACACACACTTCCCTGCTCACGTGTATCCCTCCCCAACCTCAGCGGTGGCTTCACCCAACCCTCCATTCTGTACTAAATCTTTCACATGTTAATTATGAAGCCAAGTTTTGTTGATTCCAGGCAAGGAAATAAAATGGCTTTTGATTGTATACCTTTCGTTTTCCAAAGCACTCACAACTCAACGCCCAATAAATGACTTTGCTGATATGATACGGGAGTATTTGTGTTTGGGTTACTAAATAACCAAGTCAGTTAGGCAGCTGTTACTGCGGAGACAAGCTATTGCTAATAGCCCAGAGCTGTGAGTCATTACCATAAAATAAAATAAGTAATCAAATAAAAAAAACTCCAACAAACATGCTTCAAGTTATCTTAATGAGCAGGAGCTTCTTCCTGCTGGATGTACATTTGTTATTTTTATGTTTATTTCCTGAATTAAAAATTAAATGAATGCAGACTTGAAAGAAAAGCTCTTTTTATGCTTAACGCTGATCTCGCCCTCTAACACCAAACATGACATTGCTTTTGTCATTATGAGACACCTCGCCTGCTGTTTTCAAAAAATACACATGCGTGCATTGAAAAGTTGTAACACCGTGGGGACGACCCGCCGGGCGCTGATGTGTCATACTGACCGGCGACACCATGTCAGTAAAGAAGAGCCTATTCACACAGAGTGCTCCGGTGGGAAGATAGCCCTGTATCACCACCTGTTTCCTTATCACTGACTCAATGGAAATGAATCCCTTATATGCACTGTGCCGCTTAAGCATACTGGCTGATGGGAAACATATGTAGCTTGTGTGTCTTACGTGTTTAAAGTCCAACACGGTGGAGGGACTCTGCATCGGCTCAGTTTGCATTTAGTCGATGTGATCTACTGCTGACCAGTCGGTTGAAGGATTTGATTAACTGTATGTGTTTGTTTATTAGCCTGGGGGTAAAGGGCTATATTTGCATCACGTGTGTGTGTGTTTTCTTTTTTGTGAGGGTGGGGAGACAGTGGAGACAGGTAGAAAGAGGTGAGGATGAAAAACAAAGATATCAACAGGGAGGGGTGGTGATCTGGCAAGAATGTGTATTCCTTTCCTTGAAGTCTTGAGGTGTCTTCCTCCCCCTCCCCCCTCCTCCCCCTCCTCCTGCTCCTCATCCCCGCCTTCAGACACCACCTCAAGGCCGAGACACCTCTAAACCAATTTGCATAAAGTGCTAAAAAGGGAGCTGACAGAGCAGGGCAGGTGATACCGGCCAACGGACGTCGAGGAAGGAGGACCTAGAGCTGACATTGACATAGCTAGCTATTACTCAGCCTGTGAGCTCACACCCCCACACACACACACACTCTCACACACACCTGTGGCTCCAGCAGATTATTCGGACCAGTACAGAGGAGGACCTCAGCCCGGGTACACGCGGCAATTAAATACCCCCCCTCAAACTCCCTGCTGGGATCTCTGAGGTCAGTTGACTTTGACTTCAGAAAAATGCATCTTTGAGCGCAAAGGGAGAGAGCTGCGCCCGACCCAGAGAGATAAAGAGGATCATCTGACATCTTCTTCAGTTAACAGGTAAACTGAACCTTTACTCTGAATTTTGCCTGAAGCCTTTTGTGCTCTTTACACCAGTGTGTGGCTTACTGTTGTTCAAGCACAAGACTGTTTCACTACAACTGTTGTTTTCATTTAAGCTTTTTTCTTTTGATGTGAAGGCTGTGACTCTTTTTTAATAACCACATCACTGTGAGTTAAGTCATTCCTCTTGAATCAAATACCAATAGATAACAAAGAATACCAACTGCAAACTGTTGGATTCATCTGTAATACATCACGATATGCTGAACACTTCATTTCAAAGAAACATCCATCCATCACAAGGTAGATAACAGAAGCACACTAGCAGCCGCACCGCTCCATAGTGCATTGTGTGCTGTATTTACACATGTGCTATCTCTACATGTTCAGGTCTGTTTTTTGCCTTGGCCAGGCTCACGTTCAGTTAAACAGGCCAACCCACCCCCACCCCCTGCCCTACCTGTTCCCGCAGGCTGGGAACAGGAAGGGCAGCATTGTAGTTGACGGTTGAGCTGAACTTGTAGTTGAAGATACACAAAGCTAAACCCCAGAGACACAAAGGCACAGAGAAAAAGAAAACTACATTATCTTATATGAGGCTTAAAAAGAAAAAAAAAACAACTCAAATTTGACTAACAAATGAGGTCTGTGATTTGTATACTAATGGGTCAGTAGGACGGACGAGACGAGGAAAACATGTGCCGCTGAAAGCGATGAGGGACCATAAAGTTAAGAGCAAAGCAAAATATTGTGCTGAACTGTGAAACAAGAAAGACGCTTCCCCCAAGCTCGTCTTTGAAGCTAATTTGGGTTCAGCAATAACTTGTTCTGAGTTAATATTTGAGTCTGCTGTACAGTATATGACCTCCTCAGCTCTGGCCACAAAGCCCGACAAACTGTATTTCCTCCACCTGGACACACTGTTAAAGAAAAGGCTTCCACGTGCTTTTCGTCTTGTTACATCTCGCATTGAAACAGGCAGTTTACTTTAGTTTAACAGTATCCACAGTGCATAAGCTACTGGTCATACCAGACCAAATAAGCCTGTAGCAGTGAGTGTACTGATTAGAGTTGGGCGTGTTTAGTTGCTTATTAATTAAACCTTTCATTTGTAAACTTATTCCTTCCTTCCTCCCTTTAATTAAAGAGTCTGAAACTAGATTCATGACCAGATTGTGTTTACACCATTCTTCCTTTTTCTATAAAAAACACAACTAAGATACATATTTCAGCATATGTGTTAAAGTTTGACGGAGGGTCAGACAACAATGTAAGCAATACATTTTTGCATTTGTAAATAAGACGAGCAGGAATTTAGACATACAGCTGTGGAATGTCCAAGTCTCTGCTGTTGTTGTTCAGTTGCTATTTACCTAGTGCCTGCGCTACAGGCAACATAGCCTGAGGCTTTGGAAAACTCTGTCTCACTGCAAAGACCTTGAGCTTGATCTCTTTGACCCGTGATTAACACACTGATTAACCTAATATGAACCGTTATGGGTGTGAATGAGCATTTGTGCAAATACAAGCCAATACTATGAGTATGCTAATCGTCATAACGACACAGAACCAAAGGCAAAGTTAGTCCCTCTGGCTGTGGTTTGTTCCTGCCTATTCAAATCCAAATGACTTGGTTTGAACAAAACAATCCCCCACTTCTCAAGTGAGGTGAAAAGGCACAATTTGATTCTAGTTGTTGGAGACAATTAACACAAACTGTCTCTGTTTATCTAATTCCAGTAATGTATTGATTTAGCGTGTGTTTGCCTGGTCCTTTCATAAAGCTGCAGTTAGCTCACCTCAGCAGCCTCACTTGAAAATAAGAAGTGATTGTGTTCATTTAAATGTTTGAGATACTTCCTTGAATTTTTTTTTTTGGTCACCTGCACAGTCACTGGATACGTAGTGGCTGGTGAGGTGTGGTTAATAAAAACAGCCAGTCACCGTGAGTTAAAATTTTATCTGGATGCATGTTTGCATGGGAGATTTCAGTGAATCACCGCACCCAGTGATACAATTTACATTTAGGCAACAGGGAAACTGAGTCAGCATCATCAGGTGGGTGGGTGGGGGGCGGGGGACTTTAACCTGATAAGACAAGTGTAATAATACAGAAAAATCCGTCCTCATCCCCCTAAAGCATGTCTGAATTCAGTGGAGACGGAGAGAAAGAGTTTGCGGTGCAGGAATTTCAAGGGTAGATGGAGCGATTAAACAGAGAACAAGCAGGGACTTTGTGTGAATGGGAGTACTGGGGCAGGACCAGGCCTGAGGGCACAGGCAGAACACCTGCGCTCTGACCATCAGTCATCCCCAACACACAAACACACACAGTCCTCTTCACATTAGTGCCCTTTAATACCTGACCCACAACACCAGCGGGCAAGTTATTACTATGTAATATTCTCATCATCCTTAAAAAAAATATGAGACAAGGAGACCAGACTCAGAAGAGCGCAGCAATTTAGTCCTCAAAGCCCAGAGTCCTGCAGACTTAACATGGTCCCAAAACCTGGTCTGTTAGCTTCTTTACAGTTGCTATACTGTGCTCTCACATTAACAAAGCTGCCTGTGTTTATATACTGTCCCAGGTAGGGCCACATACTGTGCTGCTTGATGCGAGAAGGACTCAGTGACTCCCTGTAACAGCTGGTGCATGTTTGCACTGCGCTAGCTACCATTAGGCCTGTATGCAAATTGTCGAGTAAAATTTAAAACACTTGGATTCCTGTAGCAAACTGTTGCATGTAAACTCCATAAGATAACACTGCTACGCTCTTATCTGAGCTACACAGATGAGATATTTGGGATATTCTGGTGTTATCTGTCTTGACAACATAAACTGTATTGTGTTTTATCAGTTTTGCTTGTTGTTAGCAGGTCCACAGATCAACTACGCACTTAAAACTGAAACCTTATAATAACGGTGGTATAAATGGTATTGTATATATATGGTGTGTGCAGCAGGGGTTCAGGGGTTAAAAGCCATCAGCTGGAGTGAACACCTAGCTTAAAATAGCTAGCACAGGCTAAACTTTGGAGTTAGCTTGCTTAATCTTTGGTTAGATAATGCAGAATCTGTATTTTCACTATGTACATTGACATAGAGATATTTAAAAGAAGAGCCCATTAGGTTTGCACTGACTGACTCCATGCCCAAACCAAACATCCACTGTCACCACGCTTAATATTTACAACAGCCTGATGATTATCAATGCGCTCAATGGGAAAATCATCTAATCAATTTTGCAGTGAGGTTCAGCAAACTATGACTCTCTGGGTTTCATTGCAGGTTCATGACCGGGACACTGAGTGTTACAGCAAACTGCACCAACAGGGGCTTTTATTCTTAGTAATAGTGGTAAATAATTTGAATAATATACAGTGGAATTAAAGGTGTCAAATGTGGCTTGTTGTGTCGTGATTAAAATGTAGTCAAGACTGAGAAATCCTTTTTTTCTGTGTTACCTGAAGAACACTGTGTCCATGCAAACAAAAACACTCACGCTGTAACTGCAGAACAGCCCACACAAAATAAGGGGGTGGACATTGTCCTTTCCCTGTCTTGCGCGGGCACGTTACTTAACTGAGATATTTTATTTTTTCTCGTTTTTGTTGCTTTTGTAAACATTACTCAACACATCTGACCCTTTTTGCATCTTGTGCACGAGTGAATTACTCATTGAGAATCCAACATCCTGTCAGCTTTGTAAAATTACGTGTGCTGCGTGTGAGGGTAGAAATAGGTCGAAGTTCAACATTCAGCTGGGCTGCAGAAAATGCATCACTGATTGACTGTAATCCTGTTAACATGTTGGGATTATGGTCGTGCATGACTGGAAAAATGGTTTTCATTTGCTTGCACAGTTTTCACGCTTACCATCTGCAAATATGAAAATTAATCTCTATCTTTCATTCATTGTTTTACAGATTAAGAAAGGAGAGTTCAAAGAGGGACTGGACAAAAGAGAAAGAAGATGGAACAGTCTCCACAAATTTGGCACACACAGGTCGGACCCGAAGACACGACTGGAGGGCTGCAAAAGAAGGTGTCAGTCGTCGGTCAGCCGGAGTGCTCCATCTGCTGCTACAATTATGACAATGTCTTCAAAGCACCCAAACAGCTGGAGTGCACCCATACCTTCTGCCTGGAGTGTCTCTCCCGCCTCATGGTTGTCTCGCAGACCGGCGATGACACCGACGGCAGCAGAGGGCGCCTCTCCTGCCCCTTCTGCCGCCAACTCACCACACTTCCCGAGGAGGGACCCCCGGCCTTGGCCAACAGCGGCGAGGTCCTGGGCAAGCTTCCCGAGCACCAGCAGCAGGTGGAGTCGGTATATCTGGAGGGGGAGAAGCTGTGCTACAACAGCTCAAGGCACAGTGCCGACTTGGGCACCTCCGACAGCCCCACGGCCTTCTGCGTCTGCGTTGACATTGGGGTCAGCAAGGCGGTGGCCGCTCCGACCCAGACACGGCCACGGACTCATGGCGCGCTGGGCCGGATCGCGGACTGGAAGAGGATGGTGCTCTTCATTGTGCTCATGGTGCTGCTTGTAGTCATCGTGTTGTGGCCGCTGCAGTGCGTCTTCAGCACTGGAAACATGCGCTGTATGCGACAACGCGTCGACTCCGGCCCCACTACTGTGACCACCACTGTTGCTTTCAACCCATTCACCAGACCACCGCGTATGGCGGAGTGAACCTCTCCACTAACTGCACTTCACTGCAACTGTACATAATGTATAATATGACACTAATATTTGAAATACTGGACACTAAACCGTTGCTGCGTAATTTCAGCTTTGATAAGTGCACTTGATTATTACTAAACACATCTGTCCGCACCTCAGGTTTTCAACTTTCAGCAGAACTACAGATGTTAAATCCACTGTGTGTCTCTTTTTAGTGCCCCCTGGTGGCAGTTTAAGAAACACAAAGACATGGTGGCAGATCCCATCAGGGGACGCCGAGATGAAAGGGCTGAAAGCAGCACAGACTGCATCAATTTCCAGTGGACATTTGTGTTATTCTGTCACCTGCTACCAGGATAAGTCGAATTATTGTGAATATTTAAATTATAATCACATAAAAATTCTGCACATGGCGGCTTTAACTCTACAAAGCTGGAATTTATCCTTCTCCACGGTATACATCAGCAGTACTACACTACTAAACTACACTTAAATATCTGGTTGGCTGAAGAACAACAAATAGTGAATGAATGTAATCACAATGTGTCAGCTGACAACTTTATATATTGTACAGATGATTTGTGTGTGTTTTGATATGACTTTGTTTACAGAACTGTAATAAAAAATGTGAGGTATTTACTCAGATCATGTTTCTGGGAAATAACAAAACATTTGTCTACGATTTCCTCGTTATTAAGATGGATGTCATTTAATTGTGGTTCATCGTGATCATCATCTCTTAAAAACTAAATTTACTGCAGCATCAGCTGGTGGATTAATCTGTCAGAGCAGCAAGTGTAGTAAATTCCCCTCGAACAACTCACAGCTCCTGAAGCGCTTGAATGCAAATTAGAAACAAGTCTTAGTTTCAGGGTTAAGTTCGTCATTTCCTCCTTATCTGAACCTTTAACCTTTCACTATAAAAATCAAAGTTTAACAGGAAGTTTCCTTTATTTATTCCTGACTTAGGTGTGTCAGATGAAGGTTTTTCCGAGCAGCTCCCACGTGACGTGGTTGATAAGACGGTTACAATAAATCCCAGCATTAGTTTGGGACTGGCTGTTATAAAAGTGGAACGTCCTGCAGCTCCATTTAAACTTCCAGTAAACACAGTTAACCAATAAACGCAGAGTGAAGCCAAAAAACACTTAGCAATGGCTTGAAAATGGCTTTCTCTAAATAAATAAAAGGTAAAAAAAAAAGAAAAAGGAAGACAATAATAAATGTTGTTTGTAAAAATATTAATAAAAGCTTCTTGTTAGTTGGCATTTTGGTCTCGGGTATTTAAGCGAAACCTTTCAAGCCTACAATGAATTTTTTCAGTGTGTTGTTTGTTTTTACTCCATTAAAGCAGAATAAACAGCCTATTTCCTTGCGGATGGCAGCTACTTAAAACTTTTTTATTCAACAGTTAATGCCAAAAGCAGATAAAGTGCTGAAAATAACAGTAAAACAAACTCATCATTCCTGATTTCCCCTCCCCTTATATTTACTTTCTTGTGAGTTATGAAGCACAATTTCTACAGGCTCCTTCAACCATGGAGCGGTCCGTCATTACTCGAGAAACTGGTGCTTTTCTGCGGCGCCTTGTTTTTCAGTATTTATATTAGTTAGTCAACATTAGGTGAAATTCTCAAGCCACGATGCAGGTTTTTGTTTTTTTTCCCCCCAGTATAGAGCACTTTTCAAATTGAAGACAAAACTTGGAGTGGAGAGGATGGAGAGCCACAGCAGGGTTCAGCTCAAACAACAGTTCATAACACACCGCCTTGTGTTCTCTGCTGCTTCTCCACTACATGTACTTCACCCGCAGGCAAAACACAGAAAGTTGCTTGTTAAACTCACATTTCTTTCACTTTTTGGGCAAAGTTTCTCCAACCTTTTCCCCAAACTCTCCTTATTAGTGTGGAGAAGGTCCCCAATCTTAAAAATAAATAGATAAACCTGCGAACACGACAGAAACAAGCAAAACGTCACGTGTGACTTTACATAGTGCCATCGTAGATTTTTATTAAACTATATGATAATAAAACATTTCGATGCCATTTTTCTGGCAGCTCATTGCATCAGCAGTTGTAGCCTATACAGCAAAAAAAGGCGTTTGGGCAGAGCCAGTGCAAGAAGAGGAGGAAAGGGGAGGAGCCTCCACCGAACAACATGGGAGCACTCAGTATACCACGACTCACTTCCGCCATACTGCCACCAACAGAGGAACAAGGAATAAAAATTAAAAAAACAAAGAAAGAAAAAGAGCAAACAAACAAATTTTTTTTTTAAAAATATCAACATCATTTTCAAGTAAATGTAAGAGGACAAGCAGAAAGAAAATACCGTATTACTACTGCACACCTCCATGTGCGCTGGATCAACTCAGCCTGAATTTACTTATCAATAGTCAAATTACACCAATAGTAATAATAATAATAATAATAATAATATTCATAATTGAGACACAATACAAAATGAAAGAACGGATAAAACAATCAATTAGAAATGTACAATTTGAAAAAAAAGAAACAAGAAAAAATAAAACACTGATGGCAAAAATCTAGTGCACTACCTAAAATACTTCCACAGCCAATGGACATCCAGACAGCCCTGAGGCCAAAGATTCAGCAGTTTCACACTTTCAAGTATCGATGTTTCACCGTATCACAAACAACTTGACCCAGAGAGGCAAAGTGAAATACAAAAGAGTTAGAAACACAGAAACAAACACCACAAAAAGTCATTTCTCATTCATCAGACAAAGAATCACAGTTCAGAAGGGAAAAGGACAAAAGGACCCCCCCCCCCCAAAAAAAACCCAGAGGGCTTCAAACGTCCCCAAAGTTCAAATTCAACTGAAATACATCAAGTGGTGCAGCATTTTTCTAACAAACGTCTTTCGCTGACACAGGGCAGGCAATGCCCTTCACTGAATAAAACATAGCTTTTATTCACATAGAGAAACAACCATTAAAAATACGTGGCAACAAACTTATAAGAAGAAAAAGTTTCAAACCAGACAAAAGTAGCCAAGTAGCCCAAAAAATCACAAGATATTTGTGAATTGATTTCTCTGGGTGTTCTTCGTCTACTGTAGTAGAACCTTCATAAAAAGGAATCTGAGCCTGCGACTCTCAGGATGACAGGATGACAGGGTGACAGGATGACAGGGTGACTGCTGGCCTCACTGTTACTTTATTTTAGAAAACTGCACAAGGTCAACTCTATCAAATGACAGTTTTTGGTTGTTTTTTTTTGTTTTATTCCAGTGTTGATTACTCATGGCTAGATTTTAAATCATGTCTCTGAAGAGTCACGAGCCGCAGCTGCAGAAACCGGCTGATTTATGACTGAAGAAAACGAGGTGCACGCAGCCTGCGAGCGTCCTTGACCTGGTTCGTTGGACGCTTCTGTTGCCGGAGACAGGGGGAATGGTCAGAGCACAAGCACCACCAACAAGTGTCACTCATTCACGGTTTTAGTCATTTCAATGTCCTACTGCAGGTGACAACATTATTATCTTTTTCTTTATCTTTTTTTTTTTTTTTTACTTTAAGAGGTCGTTACACTTTAAACGAGCTAGGTCAGATTTCATCTACGTCTGTGCGCTTGTATTTCAGCGGGATATTTTGGTTCTGATCCTGGAGGCTAAAAATAGTGAACAATCTGCCAGACGGCGCGGAGGACTCAGTGCTCCGCAGCACCACCGTCTTCCTTATCACATCAATGACGTCGGCTTACTCGCCCCGCTATCATCAAGCCTGGATTATGGCCATCTTCTAAATTACTTTTTGGAGACAAATCTATTCTTCAATCTCAGGCAGATGGCCATCTGGCCCACTGTAATCGGGCCCCTTTGCCTTGACTCCTTGTGACGAACTCCTCCGACAGATGTTGAACCGCATCAGACCTGCTGATTAACGAGGACAGCCAGACGAATGAAGCTGAAAGGCGGCGGTCGGCCAAGCTCGACTCCAACCGCCCATTCAGGAATCCTCTCAACCCAGTTTCCTGTCAAAAATGGACTTCAAAATACTATTATGATTTAAATCAAAATTTGTGCTGGGGCTGGGGGGGGGGTGCTGCTGCTGCTGCTTAGACACTTGTGCTTAAACATTTTCTCTTCCACCATTATGCTGTTTTATAAATATAGATACATTTAAAAAATAAACATCTCATATGTTACACAACCATGATACCAACAGCTTCAGCAGGAACACCAAGAAATAATGAAGCTGATTAAAAGGACAAACAAAAAAAGAAAGACTGGAGGTGGTGTCCAGATGACAGATGACAGACAGGACTGATGTGTTTGTCCCTGTAACCGTAAAAGAAATAAGTAACAACGTCTCCAGCTCTGTTAAAGAGCGATAACAGAACAGCTGATTTGCCTTTTGCAACAGCACAGGAGACTGCAGACCCCTCTTACACAGCAAATCTCCCGAAAAAATTAAAAAACTTCAAAAAAAAAAAACAACAACTTTTACACCCAAAATTAAAACGTAAAAATTCAATTATTCTTCCTGTGCCTTAGGATCCTGCAGTAGGTTACGTAACCGCGCTTGCTATCAGTCAGCGGCCACATCAATAACCACCACAGCTCCACAGCTGGAAAGACAGAACGCAGCAAAAACAGTCTTAGGTTTGAGTTCAAATGACAGCCAGCAAAGGGGGAAGAGAGAGAGAGAGAGAGAGAGAGAGAGAGAGAGAGAGAGAGAGAGAGAGAGAGAGAGAGCGCGAACAGTGTGATCTCTAGCAACGAGCGGACAAACAGCTTAGCTTTGACCTCTTCTTGGGTCCCGTACAGCTCTGTTCATTTCAGGCCAGGGCAGACTCCATGTTCAACACACATCATCATCCCGGGGGAGAAAAAAAAAAAAAACAACTCGTCGTTTGCTTTGTCAACTTTGGATTTCCAGGGTTTGGAAAACAGTAACAGTGCAGATTCAACAGCAGGTTTGGGGAGGCTAGATTACAGACACATCCTGTGACAAGGCACTTTCGCTGGTTAAGAGAGGGAGAAGCTTTGGAAGCTGGAGAGAAGGGGGGGGGGAGAAACGGGGGAGGACAGAGGCTCTGAGCGCGGGCGCTCTGCTGAAGAGTCCTCCTCTCTGTGGAGGGTGGGGTTTTACTCCAGACAGAGAGGGCCAGCGGGACGGCAGCAGGAAAGGAGTCAGCCCGCCACCTTCAGCCCAGACAGGGTCCACAGGTGTGGGCGGTAGTCAGAGCAACCCCCCCCCATCCTCCTCCTCCTCCTCCGCACCTAAGGGATTTTCAGGCGCTGACGAAGCGACACCTCCCACTGAAGCTGAAACTGAAGCACGCACGCACACACACAAACACACACACACACACACACACACACACACACACACACACACAGTGGAATTGGTTGGTGTCACTTTGAATCACGTAGTTACGATGTTATTCATGATGCAGATGTGTGTGTGTGTGTGTGTGTGTGTTTGGATTTAAAACCTTTTTTGTTGTTCAGTAACTGAAGTGCCTTCAACCAGTCACACAACTGATTAAGAATTTCAAAAACATGTGTTGCTTTTATAATAAATTCATTGGTTGCGTTCCCCATCACAGATCTCTGAGAGAACCAACAGTCAGGAAAATGCTCCCGTGTTTTTCCAATTGTACTGAAAGCAATATTTTTCTAATATTTCTGAGAAAATACTGGAATATTTACAGCTTTTAGCAACAACAGCAAACTGAGATAGCTCCTCGAATGGCTGAAAGGACCCTCGCTTCCAAACAGGTGACATCCCGTCAAAGCTAAGCTAAGCTAACAACATCCAACTGACAACTTGTAGTCCCACCCGAGGTTCAAATAAATACATAAATGAATGAAAAAATAAATAAATAAATAAGTTTTTATTTAAAAAGTTTTAGCCATGAAAAAGAAATCTGTATTTATAAATGCTGTTTTGAGACCTGCTTACAAAAACATCAGGTTAGATTAATTTTCAACCCCAAACAATCCATAAAGACAAAATATCTCAAATTAATTTAACATTAATTTCTAAATACGTTCACTGGTAATTAATTCACAGTTCTGCGCTGTCTTCTGCTGATGACCCTGTCTGCTCTATTAATCACTATGCGAGGGAACAGAATGAGACTCTGAGAATCGAGGTTGATTATAATATGAACCCAAATTGAATCTTTTGTTGCTTTGAGTGGAGCTCAGATTTTCTTTTAAGGAAGCTCCGCTGCTCCTCGCCAGCCTATAATTTGAACCTTGAAAATAGGAGAACATTACTCTTCTACTTACATGAGGAAAATGAATTTGACTCACAGGGAGAGAGTCTTCTATCAGTGTAAGAGTTTTAACAGCATCACAACTCCTGATTTTAGGGGCAAAATCAGTTTCCCTGATTCATCCACACGAGCATTAAATTTAGAGCTCATATTTTTCCAAAAAAGCCACACTTACATCTAATGGGATCCAACATGAAGTGCCAACAACACTCGTTATGTCCCCCTCTACCAAATCGACTGCAATGCAGACCTTTAACAAAAAAATCTAAAGCAAGTGGGATGATGCTCTAACACATTTTTTTCACTTTTGCAGAGAGGAAAATACAAAAACAAAGTGCTTATTTTAAACAATAGTGGCTGAATGTGTCCTGCCACAGTGTAAAACGAAACAGACGAAGTACTCACAAAGAGGCCGACAGAGAGATGCGGAGGTCCCCGACATGTTTTACCTCCTGGTGTTGCTGCTGAAAGACGTCTGAGGGCTTTTAAAGTTTATGTTTTCGTACACGCCCGATGAATCGTCGTTTGTCATCCTGCAGTAACACAGAGGAGATATTCAGTTACAAAACAAATGAACAACTTGAAGGTTACTGCAGGTTCATGGAGTTAAATCTAAGACTTTTTAAGCTCTTCTGAATATATGATAAAATGAAACTTAAAACCAGTTGCATGATCACACTGGCTAAAGTGTGAAATTATAATATTTATTATATTATATCGATTTTTTTTATTCCAGTACTTTGCAGCAGTAATGAGGAATAATTCCTAATGATGTGATTAATATAATTAATGCAACCTGGATCTAACTAAGCAGCAGAAAATGAATGGATGGATCATCTACTAACAAACAATCTAACCGTCTAAATTAAGTTTCTGCTAAAAGCAACATTTCCCATAATGAGCCACAAGCTTTGCAGCTACTGTAGCTCTCAGCACTGACACTGATGGTGCTGACTGAAACTCGCACAATCCACTGTTGCACCAATTCTGCATTAAATTATACATTAACTATATTACATATACATTCTTATAACAAACATTACTCCCAGGCCAGAGAAAATATAATATAATTCCTTATAAAACCAGTTTTGTGACCATGTGTTTAATCATCACATTAATGGTCACTACACCTTCACTATGGTATGTGTTCTACTTACACAGAAGAGGAGCGCGAGGACGCCATGTTGGGTTTGGACCTCGAGTTGGTCATCGGGGGATATTTGATATTGGAATATTCCCTCTCCTTCATCTTATTCCTCTGCAAAGTGTCAACACGAATCAGTCAGACTCCGTTTAGACGACAAGATCCTTGACAAAGTTTTCACAAACTTGTCCTGTGTCTGAGACCTGAATTAAATTTTAAACAGTCCCAGATGGTATCCACATTCACTGGAAACTTACTGAGATAGTTGCCAAACTGCTGTTTGCCTCACTGCGCTAGCTGTCATAACATAACACACGGCACTGGCCTTCAGACTATGAGGTCAAACACATGTCGCACATAAATATTTTAAAGCCTTCATTACCGTGTCAAAAAGTGTTATGTGATGCATTTTAATTCCTGCATTTGAAGTCGCCCCTGAAATTGATTTATAGCGTAGCGGACTACCTGCTCCTCCTCCAGTCTCTTCTGAGCCGTGTCTATGTACTGCTGCACAGCCATGTAGATGAACTTATACTGGGCCTCTGTCTGCACCATGCCCGACCTCTGCTGCCGTACCCTCTGGATGGTCTTGGGGATGTCGATGTCACAATCGAGACCTGGAGCACGCACACACACACACGCACGCACACGCACACGCACACACACACACACACACACACACACACACATGTCCACACACATCCAGAAGATTAGCACAGACACAGCACAAAGATTTTAATGAAATAGAGTGTGTCACTTTTATATCTCAGCTTCGTACCTTGGCGGTTAATTATATCGATGAGGATGTCGATGACAATAATGGTGCCTGTCCTGCCGATGCCTGCGCTGCGGGGACAGCAGAGAGGAAAGTCAAACTGTGTGTAATTAAAACACTTTAAGCATCAAAGTCGAGGCAAAAAAACTTTTCTCAAATTCAACATGACAAAGGAAGTAACACATAAAAATCTACGGTTGTGAATCACAGTTTGGCGACAGCAATAAAGTCCCTTGAATTTGTTGTTGTGTCACATATTTTAACATAACAAATTTATCAGCAGCCCGTTGATTGGCAGTTGACAGTAATGAGTTTCATGTTGTCATCATGTTTGCTTGACGTGTTCGGGTGTCTGGGCACGGTGATAGACACGCGGCGAAAACCGGATTCTTCTATTCACACCAGATGGATTAATCTATTTACATTTGCTACCAAACATGTGTGAGAGTCACGTGTCTGCTGTTAATGTAAAATGACTCAGTGCACTCTTGATGATAACAACACATTAAATAAAAAAAATATTTACACAGCAGGAATTCATTCATGTTTGTAACACGGAAATAAATCTAAGACTTACAACTCAGCTCAGCTATGACTCAGTGTTTCTTTTTTACTAAACTACAAATTTTAATTTCAGGCTCTTATGTCAAGACAAAGAGCAAAAATAAAACAGCTGTTATTGGTCAAGCTGAGATAATTCAGAAGTAAAACAGAGCAATGTAAATAAAACCCATGGCATGATAGTTACTTGGCTAAAGAAGGACTTTATCTAACAGTTACTGAGAGTTATTACAGCTCAAGTGTTTGGGGCATTAATGTGATAAGAGAAAAAAGTTGGTGAAGGCCTATTGCTAATATGAAGGTAAAACTTTCAACCTTAATTATAGCGCACTCAAGTGGCCAAGTGAAACCATATTTCAAGAAACCCAAAGCTCATATATTCATCCTTAGAAAGCAAGGTCATCAGGTGTCTCGTGAAATCGAATCAACGTGAAGAAGAAAATAAATAAAATAAAAACCGCTGTACTGCACTTCCCTTACTTATTGTAGAATTTTGTTATGCACTTGTAGAGTTTTGTTTTATTAAGTTCCTTGATTTTGGCCCAACTTGTGGGTCTTTTTTCCTCCTTTCATTTATATTTATGTCTGACATAAATTTGCTGCTGTAAATATTCTAAATACTCTTGCACCCTCTATAGAGCTACGCCTAAGGCATCCTTTAAAACAAATTCCAGGGTTAAATGAAAGCACCGTGTAACTATACAAAGGTCTTATTTTCTTCCTTTTGTTGTAACCAAGTCTACAGTGTTTCCATAGACAGCTGCAAAAGACTTTTGGACGTCTTCAGTATCGCAGTGACACAGGCCTCAGGTTCGTGCAATAAGGAAGGCAGCAGCCACTGTGCGTGCACGCGTGTACGCAAGATGAGGTTTTAATAACTGCTGTTGTCGATATCAGCTTCAGAGCAGTGTTGGCACATCGGCTTGTTATTCTCTCTACCTGACACACCAGTAATTAACTTATGGCTCAACCGCACGCTTATATAAACCCCAACGCCCGCCCCCCCCCCCCGGGTTGTACCTGCAATGTACGACAATGGGTCCAGTGTCTGGAATGGAGTTCTGCGTGCGGTTGACATCCTCTAGGAACCAGAGCACACCACCAGGCTCGTTGGGCACCCCGTGGTCGGGCCAGCTCAGGTACTGATAGTGCCAGATGTACCTCACGGGCTCCTTCTACAACCAGGACACAGCAGGAGAAGATGATGAAGAAGATTTTTATTTTTTTAATGGGAGTATTCATATTGTTTATTATGTGGTAGTTTTGAAGCTTCACTCCTCAGTGTTCATCAAAACATATAATCCCACTGTAAGAAAAAGGTAAAATCCCACAATCTTCATTCCACACAAAACATGAACCAATAAAAAGCTAATATATATATAAATATATAATACTTTGATTTGATTTATTTTCCAAAAAGACAACAACAACAACACAGTCAGGACAAAAGTGCTGTAGTGTGATGAAGGCATACTCTCTGGTCAGCTGCCATGTGTAGGGCTTTGTTGGCAGAGCGGTAACGCTGCAGTTACCGATGAGCCTCCCTGAATGCTGAAATACGCTTTTGTGCGAAATGAGGATTGCGGATCTTGTTCTTACTCAGAGGAATTATCGCTTAGGACCAGTACGGAGGATTACAGCGCGCCAGGAATCTTTCCTGTGTGCAGTATAACATGTAAAAGGCTCCTGCTTTTGCAGGAGATTGACAGTGAACTGGATGGGGGGGGAGGGTGGCGGCGGTCTTTGGTGAAAATATTAAAATATTACCAGGTTGTTCTCAGACAGAATTAGCAGACTGTGAGCTCCACCATTGTACTCGTAGAATATTTAGAATATGAGATTTTGAATTGTGCAGAAGATACATCACATCCGCACACCAGCTACAACAAGACTGGACATCCACAGGATACACGCCATTTTATATTCCTCCCTATTCAATCAAATTCAGACTGACTGGAGTCAGAATTGTTTTCAGGTACAAAAGAACAACGCTGCATCAAAGGGTTTTTATTTAAAAGCTTCATTGTAAGAAAACTAGAATCTTTCTGCATCTGCTCCTTGTATTCTTCACATCCATGCAGTCGATCCTCCCGTAAGTGTAATCACAAGCACGAGCACGTGCTAGAGGATTGTGTGTGTGTGTGTGTGTGTGTGTATGTGTGTGAAGTGTTGGGTAATCTGACCCCAGGTCAGTGGGTCAGCTCTGACTGAGTACACAGCTCTTCCTACCCGGTCCAGACGGGTCACCTCCAGCTTCCTGAGGATGTAGTCTTGTGCTGGCTGCTCGTCCACATTCCTCACTTGCACCTTCCCAAACTCCTTGGTGGCGTTGAAGTCCGGCCAGTAACGTACACATTTGTTCTACAAACAGAGAGAGAGAGAGAGAGAGAGAGAGAGAGAGAGAGAGAGAGACACAGAGAGACAGAGAGAGAGAAAGCAGAGGGAGGGTGACGGGTATTACAATCTAAAGAACCAGCTCATCTCAAGCAGCTTTCCAATCAGCTTAACTGTCATACTATCCTTGTCAGCCGTCTCCCTCCCCTCCCCCACACCAGACACACACACACACACACACACACATCATCCTTACTACGCATATCCACCCATCTCTGTTGAACTCAGCTAATGCCATCAAGTGCTGTGTTTCATCTGAAAACGCAGAACAAATGATGTTCGATGGCGACATAAAAGTCGACTGACAGAAACAAGCTGCGTCTGTATGAGACGCACACCGTTGTCCTCGTTTGTCCTGTTGTCCTTTGTTGCTCGTCAGAGCAGTTTGTGACCCATCTGCTGGTGAACGCACCTTCTACTTTAGAGAGTAGTGGATTTTTCCATATGTAATGTTTTAGGGTCATTTTAGGTATTTCGCTCTCGCTCTCATTATGAAATCTTAAACGTGTCCAATCGCAGAACAAACGCCCCTCACTCCATGACTCTCCATTATCACAAGCAATCAACAGCAAACAGCCCAAAGGAGCACAGCAGTGAAACAGAGAAACCATTCAGGAGTAAATGCTGGAGAAAAAACAAAAAACTACTTGATTTAGAAACACAATACACAAAAACACTTCTACTAAATTGCCCTTTAACATTTAACATTAAGGCGTACATGAGCAAGTACAATTACTCCACAACACTGAAACTATACCACTGAATATTTGCTCTATAAAGGCTCACCCGCCCTCGCTCTATTTCCTTTGTGGTCATGACGATGACGTGCGTGTTCTCCTGATACACCATCTTCCAGAAGTCGTTGACCGTATTCTGTAGGCACCCCTGGGTGGCGATGAAGACTTTGCCCTCCTCCATGTAGCGCCCCTCTTCATGCATACACTGTAAAGCAAGTTAAGTTCTGCTTATAAAACAGGAAGTTTGTTTTCATCTTATGTTGACTGACAATTCTGAGGTAACCACACTGTATGTTTGTTTTTTAACTGATGTATTTATCACTTTGGAACAGTTTAATGTTAAAGGTGAATTTGCCCCTGAACGTCACATATATCTTGAGTGTTTGCTGAATGTTGTGTGTTACTGTCATTGATCAAGCACAGGTGCTGATAACAAGGTCTTTTGTAAAGCTGAAAAGACTCACTCTGATGTAGTTGGCATTGATGTAGTCTGAACCGGCAACATCTGGATCTGCTTCCCTGATTTCAACACGAGTTGTGTCGACTGAAAACACAAAGTCAAAACTGTTGTTAATGCACAAGAAAATGTCGACAGTTTTCTGGAATTACATTGTTTTTTTTGTTTGTTTTTCTTTTCAAATCTAATGTCAATTGATAGACTGCGAGTTATCGTAACCAGATCTTGACACTTTGCTGAGGCCTCCACATTGTCTATTGTCTATTTGTGTCACTGTTTCCACAGGAAGTTGGGGAGACAGGAAACGGCAGGTTGCTGCTTGACTCACAGGGGAGGATATTCTTGTATCTGTTTTTACTCTTGTTTTCTGGCTTCTGGCCTTCTTTCCGGGGATACAGCAGTTTACACTCCTGCTGCTGAAGTACCTGATAGTCAATGACAAAAGAAAAAGCAGAATGGAAGAAAAGAAAATTAAAAAGGCTTTCCAGGTTCCAAACAAAAGAATAACAACTACTGCCAATTCTGGGGTCATTTATACACAGCAGGGGTCACCGTCGAGTGCAAGAACATAAAATCTCTATTAAGGTTGTACACTTAAGAGAAAGCATTTCAGCATGAAGTCCCCTTGAAATACAAAGAGGGCTCTAAAGCTCTTCATTCATACTCATTTTGGATGCATATCTGCTCATGCAGGGGTAGAATAAGTCAAGCATTTAGAGAATTAACCTACAATGTTTTAGCTGCGATAAGTGAAAACCAGCTGCATGGCATTAATACAAATGCAGACAGACTAGTTAATATCTCTGCACTGCTTTCCTGAATTGATCTGCAAATAATCTTTGAGACAAAAAGGCGGACGGTGGCCCAGATCCGGACTCTGATGTCTAACCTATTAAATATTGAGAATTATTCAGTTTTGACGGAGTGTTTAAATTTTAACCTGACGTAGCTTTTTTCAGCTTGGCGTCACTGGTCTATATATAACTATCAATATTCGCACAAATATAAATGTGTTTATATGTTTTTTTTAAAAATCCTGATTGAAAGGAATAATTCTGGTGTACACACCTCAAATTCTTCCCAGAATCCTTGTTTGGGCTTCTCAGAGTTGTCTGCTACTTTGTTGAGCTCTCGTACCCGGTTCTCAATGTTGGCTGCATTTATCCTTGTGGCATTAAATGGCTGTCGTCGTCGTCATGTTGGGACAAGGAAATCGAATTTGTCAACAGAACAAAAATAAGTTATTCTATATTTAAAAAGCAAGTATGAAATTAAGCAGCACATTGTGACGCGTCCATCCACGCCTTCACGAGACTGCAACGTCTGCAAAAGATTCACCGCACTGTTTGTTTTATTCGTTAAATCCCTCTTCCCTACCTGTTTGAGATGCACTACGATGCCACTTTTCTCCACCATGGGGTTCTTCTTGTAGTGATCCACCAGCTCAGCCAGAGTCTCAAACCTCTCACCTCCGCCCACGTCGTATTTACTATCCTGCTGAAGACAAACCATCAACAGTTCAACTGCAGGTCTGAGGATATCTTAAAGATGCAAAAAATAAAACAAATTCAGCTTAAAAATACACGATTCAAAGCAGCAGCAGTTTGCCGAGGTGAGTCTAGGTATTATCATCCCCCAGGCTGTCTTAATCCAGCTAAGCCAAATTTACAAACTTATAAATCTGAGTTTCTGTATGTGTGAAAGGAGCCTGAACTGAGTTACCTCACCTGGTAACGTATCATAACATGCGTGACCTTGGTCTTACGATCCACGTTTTCGTGCTTCTCTTCATTGGTGAGAACCGAGAGGACGAAGTCGCCCGGTTTACTCTGGCTCTCCCGTACCAGGAAACTGCCGGCCTTGCCTTTGTCAGTGAGCAGTTTCTCCGCGTCTCGCCCAGAGAGGTGTCCATGGTACCACCTGCAGGTGAGAGAGAGAACAGACTGTCATACACCAACACAATACGACAGAAACAATATGATATTCACGGACAAACTGACTCGATGGATGTTTCTCTTGTGGAAGGTCCTCAAGATGAAAATCCTGCTGTACATTTACGTTTATTTTATTTGTTAGTATTACTAGATCATTATTATTATTTTTTTCCCCATATCAAACAACAATAAATGCTTTCTTGAGTCGGTTTGTAAGCTCATGTGTCCCATGTGCGATGTTGAGGATAGGATCAGAACCATTTCACTGTGGAGCCTCACATCATGTTAGCTGGCTGTGTCTATTTAGGTGAAGCTTCCTGTTCAGTCACAACAAAAACAACAACAACAACAACAACAACAG
The DNA here is from genome assembly GCF_002814215.2 of Seriola lalandi dorsalis. NCBI lineage: Eukaryota > Metazoa > Chordata > Actinopteri > Carangiformes > Carangidae > Seriola > Seriola lalandi. The sequence goes on along the minus strand of NW_019524898.1, from coordinate 505,013 downwards.
CAACACGCAGCTGACAACACCTGTTCAAAAACACACCGTGAACATCAGCGTTCATTACTCCAGATTGGCTGCGTTCACCAGCTGCCTCTCCATCTCCTGCGGAGATCAAGAGACGCTCAGCCTCGGGCTAGATGTGGTTTCAAGTTAGACGAATCATCGAGACAAGTCAGAAGAGCTGAGGCAGAAACTTGACCAAATGAGGGGGAGGACAAGCATTATGCTTCCTGCCTCGAGGGGAAAAACTTTTATATTCTTGCTTTAAGGATCAAGATAACAGTCAGTCTATATGTGCATTGTGACAGAAAACACACACTGGAGAATCAAAGTGTCTCTTACCCTGCTGCAGCCTCACGCAGTTGCTGACATGCAGCTGATGAAACCTGCATTTCTGCGTTTTTTGTTTTTTTTCCTGTGTGGTGAACAAGAACGTGTAGGAGGCTCTGACAGCACATGTATGTAGAATGGAAAAACCACATAAACCACAGCCATAGATCACAAGTTGTTCTTAGACCTAAATAGAAACTGAGATGTACACACTGCAACGTGCAGATGTGTAGAAAAAGTCAATGTACATATCCAGCTCAGCATGAGATGACACCGAACAGAAATTATATTTTTGTGTGCGTGTGTGTAAATGATGATATAAATGTAGCGTTCCCAATTGCTTCCTGTACGTGAGTGAGCGAGTGCGTGCACGGATGGATTCCTGGCTAATACACCAGCTGTCTTGGTCTCACATTTCAAAAAGGAGGTGTGTAGGTGTGACCAAGTGTCCAACCTGTGTGTAGAAGGTTGATAGCACGCGGCTACTCGGCGAGCATAAACAAAAACAGCAGCACCGCCCACTTAGTTTGTTTGAAGATGCATTTGGGGAATATGCCACTATTTATGCATGTGGATGAGGATGTGAAAGTGCATCTGAGTTTAATGTATGGGTGTGTGCGTGCAGAGAATAATGCATCCACTCATATGTGTGTTGGTACATGATTAATGAGTCTTTCCTGGTGCCAGTCAGGCCTGGACAATAATTAGTTATCATTGTCAATAGGCTCTTAGTGGAATTAGATACCGCCACACTGATGTAACGTTTTACAAAATTGTGCTGTTTTAATAATTGATTTTGAAAATAAATGTTTTGTTTAAAGCTGCACTAATCCCGACTTTTATATTAGCAACGGATCAAACGACTGTAATGTCAGAACTATCACTCGACTCTGCAGTTCCCCTCTTCTCTGCAGAACGTTTCAGCATCTCTCAGCTCTTTGTTGTAGTTTTCAGCCTCGCAACTTTACTCTGATGAATCCACTGTTTGCTACCGATCCATCACCACATGACAGGAGGACAATGTAAGCACACAGCATGTGAACCTAGTAGAGCAATTAGTGGCTGAAGAAGAAGACATTTTTCTTCTTGTGTGTGTTGCACATTTTTCTACTGTAATCCATAACAGTTGTTTGTGCATTAATCACCATTTTGATAATTTTATATGCGAGCTGCCGTGTAGTGATATGTATTGATGTGACACTCTTGTTTTTGGAAACACCACGCTAAAATGTAACCCCTAAACAGCCTCTATCACGTCCTGCTGCTCATCGCAGTGATGTGTCTACCTGTACTCTACTGAAACGTGGGGAGCTCCAGGTGTTCCTTTGGCCAGACTCATTAAAAATCCCCCGTTACCGGATGTTTTGGATGGAGCCACATGGGGAGACAAAAAGAATGGACCACCTGAGGGAGTTATTAGTTATTCTTTGTGTCAAATATCCCACGTGCCTGTTGATTGGCAGCAGAAACTGTAGAATGATTAATCAAAACGACAGGTTTGATGTGCACATGAGCACAGAGGTTTCTGTGGTTATTTTTGCAACAGTCTGGCGCTTGTTGCACAAAAATCTAACCAGCGGAACCGTGTGTAATTGTGGCACGCCAGTGTGCAGCATCACCCACGTCTGAGACTGCAGAAGGGACAGATGTACAGAAGCCCTGAGAGCTCAACACACTGCAACTTAAGAAAACACACGCAAATAGACAAAAAACACAAACACAGTACACTTCCATCAATTTAACAACACGTGTGCTGCACGTAGAGAGAAAGAGAGAGAGAGAGAGAGAGAGAGAGAGAGAGAGAGAGAGAGAGAGAGAGAGAGAGAGAGAGAGAGAGAAACACACAGCAAAGGGCCCCGGGTCAGACCCCGATCCGGGGCCGCTGTGGTTAGGACTACGCCTTCATGGTAGGCGCTCTACCAGGTGAGCCACCGAGGCACCTCCTCATCACTTTTAAGTGTCTTCTGGAAACACTTCCTTTGTGTTGTGAGTATTTGCAGCACATGTGTCGTCCATATTGATGAAGACGTTCTCTGAACTTGCTTATGTTGCAGTGCGTTGAGCTCTCCGGATACTGATGCCTCCTCTGCTGCCTTCAGATGAATGTAAAGAGAGTCAGCAGAGTAAAGGGACAGCCGTCAGTATAGACTACCTACTAACTGTCGTGGATTAGAACTATAACATGAATAAAGCAGGTTTATGGGATTTATATGGGTTTGATTTCACTGAATAAAGTGACTGAAATACTGTGGAACTGCAACTACACATTTATCTGGTATTAGTGGTTTTCCCCTACAGTCTTTTATTGTAACTCTACTACACTGATCTGGTCTCTGTAGGTTCAACGGGCAAGGAATTAAAATTTAAAGCGTAATATTTGATGTAAAAAGAGTCGTGCCTTAAATCAAATTAAAAATTAAAATGACCAGTGTTCAGCGCTGTTATCTGCAGGGGGGGGGAAACTGCTTCACAAACAGCATTTAGACCATAACAGGATACAGTAACTGCACTGAGAGCTAGACTATTAACATTTCTCTGGTGGTTTAGTCGCTTCTCGTGGCAGGATGAAGCTTTGCAGGCTTGACACCCCTGAAGCTGAAAGAATAAAAATAACTGTCTGTGGTCACTGAAAAACTTATGTGCAGTTTTCATCAGTTCGTCAAAACAGCAAACACACTGAGATGAACTTATATGTCGTATCTGTGTCTACGTGGACCTGGATTTTCGTCGTATTTACGGTGATGAATTAGCTGTACGCAAATGAGAGCGTATTTGCACGTGTGGGCGTCGGTGTGTGCGCGAGTTTGTCAGCACCTCTCGGAGGTGGGGTCCTTGCAGTTGAGTGGGTACTTGAGCTCAATGACATGGCCGTTCCTCTCGCGCAGCAGATCCTGTTGTTCTGTGTAGTACTGCACCAGCTCGGCCAGCGTGGCGAACTTCTCGCCTCCGTACAGGTCGTAGTAGTCGCCCGAGTTCTGGATCTTAATGTGGGTCACCTCATCGTCGCGCCTGCGAGGGAAAAAACACAGTGTGTCACTCAGTGTGTCGTCATGCATGTAAACAGAGGTGGACTCACTCCAAGGAAGCACTCAGCATTTTGTTTTTTTGTTTGTATTTTTCTTGTGTGCGTGTTCCCTGCAGATATTTCAACAGCCAACACACACACACACACACACACACACACACACACACACACACACACACACACGTGCACACAAACAGCCTCCCACACAGTTCACACAGCAACCCAGTCCATACACACATTTGTCGCCCACACTCCCTCACAGAGCATAAATGCATATAAAGTACACTGTAAAAATGTCCAGCTCATCAAGCCATCTGCTCCCATTTTAAGACACTGAACCTTATTTTCTTAAAACATGTCGAACAATCTGCCAATGTGGTGACGTCCTTCATTCGTCGCCTGTTATTTTCTTGCACTAATCTACCTTATTCCGCCTGTAAATCTTCCGTATCTCTGCGAGCTTTTCTTGTAAGGCTCAAAGTACAAATATAAACTGTAAAATATAATAAAATAACTTTGACCTTTTCCATCTGTGCCAAAATTGGAATGATAAAATAAGCCACAAGCTAATGCAAAGAAAGAAAATGCAGGAAAAAGCTGCAAAGACACAGTGATTTAAAAAAGAAAAAAAAATTCTGATCCATTTTATCGCACACAGAATATTTTTCACTTTGACTTCTATAAACAAAACAACACAAATCTTCTCACAAGGGATCATCCTTTTTTTAATACTCTAGTTTTCATATCTATTTTATTTGGAGGAAGGTTGTATTGTGATTGCAGAACAGCAGAAAAAAAAAATGCACGCAGCTGCCGAGCTGATAAGCCAGAAAACATTTGCTACCACTTTGCATATTCAAAGTCCTCTGGCTGGTTTGAACAGGTGCACACAAATGTTAACACACACAAACACACACACACACACACACACACACACACACACACACACACACACATATATATAAGGTTTTACTCTATAGGATATCTGCCTGGAAGCAGTTGAAGAACAAGATGCGGCTCCACTGCTAAATGTACTTCTTTAACATAAATCTACATTTCCATTTTCCAAATCCAGTGACTTCGTTAAACATGTTTCTTTATCAGAGATAAACAAAACATCCTGTAAACATATTAAATATAACGACACACAAACACACAACTGTTTTAGGGAGCACAGGGGAGTTAGCCAGACGGTCGGCACTATCTGATCTCCAGGCCGAGATACACCAGTCTCCTCTCTCTCTCTCTCGAACTAATAATCAGCTAATGGTCGTATCAAATGGCACAAATCCTATTTCCCTCCATCACTTTTGTTGTTGTTCTCAAAACTTTTCACATTCCCTTTTTTTTTCTAGCTTCCCAACTTCCCACTCAACATACTGTAAATCTATTGCTCCATTTTTGTATTCAAAAGTCCCATAATCCATCTCTCTCTCTCTCTCTCTCTTTCTCTCTCTCACTCTCTCTCTCTCTCTGTTTCCTGGTAATTGCTTTATGGCTCTATTAGTGGCTGCTGGCACGGTGCCACAGGTCTATGGCCCTGTTAAGGGCCCCTCCTCAGCTCTTGGGCCAAATCCCCTTTTCTCTCAGAGTTTAACACCATTAACCATTAGATCCCCCCCCCCCCCCCCCCCCCCCCCCCCGCTCTCCCTCTCTCACACACTGATAACCTTTATGGATTCATTACAGTAAGACCGTCCTCTTTACAGTAAGAACGCAGGGAGGCAAGTTCAGCATCACGTCTGCTCTGCTCTGGATCACCACTGTCTATCTCTCACACATGACGGATTAACATCATTAACATTAAGATGACATTCTGTGCCAATTCATCCTTTGACACACAGCGCATTTTATTATGTCACATCTATTTGTGAAGTTATCCTACTTACTATAAAACATCCTACTTTGTACCTTATTTAGACACAATCTAATAAAACCAGCAGACGGTCCAACAACAGACTAGATGTGTGTATAACTCTTACTGAAGACAAATCAAGTTTAGTTCATACATTATGTGATGAATTATCATTCATAAAACTATCCATAAATAGCCTAGCTTTATGGCTAAACATAGAATGTGTTCTTTTTTTTGTCTCATCGCGGGTTCCAAACAAGAAAACCATCCAGGCCCGTGGCGCATGTTTGCATACAGCTGCAGTAGTATGGATTATTTTCCAGCTCAATAAAATGAGATAGAGAAGATGCCATTTAATCCCATTGCTGACATCAAATTCAACCCTCACAGACGTGCAGTAATGTAATCCACGTAGGAAGTTTAAAGACTCACTCATGCTCAACGTTAGATACAGATAGTTGCGCAATATAATAATGAATATTATATTATTATAATATGACATGTTTAGAATTATTATATTATATAATAAAATACAGACTATTCTGTCACAACACCACCACCACACTATTATCATGTTATTCTACACTATTTTATATAATATTTTATTACAATTTATAATATATTAGCATTTTTTTTGTCGTAAGATTTATTTTTTTATTTTTTATTTTCTATTACATTGACAGGATATCATATACAATTTTTTCTTTTAATTATTTTCCTTTTTTTTTTTTTATTACATTTTCCCTACGATTATATTGATATCACATCATTAATGTCCACTATACTTTCCTTTTCACCCTCTCACACAAGACAGTGAAGCTAATAGTTCGAGCGAGATCCACAGGACACCACGCAGAAACTTTTAATGATGCAGCTTTTTGAAAAGAGGTTTTAACGAGCCGGTCAGAAGTTTTAAACATCTTTATGATGTGACTTCGCCCTGGCACAGGGACAAACAGCTCAGTTGAGGATGTAGCATAAACCTGTAGTGATGCACATCTGTGAGAAGTACAGGGTTGTTCCTCCTTGCTGAACACAGTTCTGCATTTTCAAATCAAATCACGTGTGTATGTTCTCACCAACATCCTGTATGATCGTTTCACCTGCAAAAGCACGTTTATCTGCCTGAAAATAGCACGTCTCGAATGAAACGCTTCATCGTTCTGCAACTCTGCTCATGATTAGTTGGATTTACTGACAACAACAAGCTAGATTAATCTCAGCTTTACCGCTTTGTTCCACACGGTAATCACATAAAACCAAGATATTTCAATTTTTATCCAAAAGGCAAAAAATACAAACTTCACCTTCTTTAACCACAAATAAAACTGTAAAATGTTCAGCATGACAGAATATACATATAGTATAGTCTTCACAGGGTATGTAATGTCATGGTGCGATGGTATCCTGCTTTTACTGGAAAAACAAATGCAGCAGATCCAAGCAAGATAATTTTGTCCTTGATTATCCTATGAACTGGTTTGCATTGATAGGACCGACTGACATAACTTACATACGTCACACAGTCCTTTACAGCGCCGCTCCTATCAGATCGCAGCATCGTCATCCTGCTGCAGCTCAACGGCCGGAGCAGCAAACAGATCCCATCTACGAGTGAGATCGAGCGTTCACATTTCTCAGCATACGAACCAGAGCGCTCGGTAATAAACATTATTTAGATCAGTGTGACTAAGCTAACTGATGCACTGATAAGACAGACAACTGGGAAATATGTTGTTCAAAAATGCACATATTTATCCATGCACAAAGTCTAAAATATACAAATGATTGCTTGCTTTGCCCTGAAGCCTTTCCAAGCAAGACTTTTCACTCAATACAACCTGACACCACTGAGAAATGGCTCTTACTGCTGCCAGTCCACTAAAGTTTTAGCGTGTGTTTCAGTTCCACTTTTGCATCTGCTGAACAGGTTTATTAACCTCAATTCTAGAGGAGGCATGTTCATAAACTTCTCCGCGTTGTAAAAGCTCGTCCCGATTGGCTGTGGATAAACCATTCATACTTCAAAAGGCTGCGAAATTTGAAACCAGAGGCGTTTGCAAATTCAGACAACCAAGAAATCTTACTGTCATCTTGTTTGTTCATAAGCAGCACCAGACACGCTGAACCCAACGACAACGGCTAAAATTTGAGCACATCACAGGGGTAAAAACAAACTAAACAACATCCACTTTTTTATGCCATTAAACAATAAACGCCCCCAAAATTAGCTCTGCTACTTCAGCTGGTCATACAGTGTCAACACTTTTACCTATATACAAATTCTACAAATACTTCTGTGACACAATAATTCATGATGAATAATTCAGTGAAAAACAGTTTCTCTACCCTAATGCTATCATTGCATATAGATGCTACAGTAAAAGCAGCTGCAGTGGCAAGAAAAAGTGAGTGAATCCTTCAATATTATCATCATTTGGTCAGATCTTCATCCAAGTCACAATGGCGAACAAACGTGATCTAATTTAACTAATAACACACAAATCGTTGTATTGTTCATGTCCATACTGAATACATGGTTAAAACATTCACAGTATAGGCTGGAAAGAGTAAGTGAACCCCCTCTGCTAATGACAGCAACAAAAGCTAACTGGAGGCAGGAGTTAACAAACCTGGAGTCCTGTACTATTCACATGAAACATCTGCTGATGTGAAGCATGCCTCATCTAAAAAAAAAAAAAAAAAAGACTTATGATTAAGAACTGTTGATTTGCATAAAGCTGGAAAGGGTTATAAATGAAATATTCATCAGCCCAAAGTTAGTGTCTATAAATGGAGATGATTTAGGTCTGTGGCTACTCTCCCTAAAAGTGGGCGTCCAGCTCAGATGACTCCAAAAGCACAAAAGCAGAATGATCAGTGAGGTAGAAATGAAACCCAGAGAACAGCTAAAGACTTGAAAGAATCATTGGAGCTGGTTAACATCAAAAAAAAAAAGAAGAGAAAAACATCACTGCACCCCTGAAGTTTGTCAAAAAAGCAGCTTGACTCTCCACAACAGAACAACGAAAGGAGGGTGGAGGGAGCATCGTGATCTGGGGACAGCTCAACACCATCGAGGGGGAAATGAACTCCCGAGTTTATTGAGGTGTCTTACGGGATAATGTCAGGGTGGCTCCACCGGCTGAAGCTCAGTAGAAGCTGCTGAAGTGATGCAGCAAGACAATGACTCTAAACATCTTGTAGGAGCCCCAGACTTTAATCCAGTAGAGATGCTGTTGAGGTTATTGACGCCAAAGGAGTTTAAATCAAAGGGTTCTCTTGCTTTTTCCCCACCAGCACCAGTTTATGTTTAACGGCCATGTTCAATAAACACACAAAAGATGAGAATTATTTGTGTGATGTTAGCTTGAGCACGTTACGTTTGTCTTCACCTGAGACTTAGATGAAGCTCAGATCAAACTTTATGACCAGTTAATGCAGAAAACCATTTGATTTCAAAGGGTTGACAGTTAGCAGTTAGCATTGCTCATAAGTTATAGGATGCATTTGGTCTGTTTCAGTTTTTCAACTGACTCTTCTCAGCACAAAAAGATGCAGCCATTGTTCAGGTGTCACGTGTCTTTTATGTATAATAGGAACACTGTGTTTTTGCACGTGTCAGGAAAAAAAGCAGAAACACCGACACAAACGTTTGCACGCCACACGGTCACGGTTGTCGTGTCTTTGTCCGTGTTGACACGCAAATCTAACAACACCAAATGCCACAATCGGCTGAGAGAGTAAAACTGGGCGACGTCATGACGAGAGGCAGGTTAGGGGTCAGGATGCCACATTTACATTTAACACACAAACTAAGAAGCAGTCAGAAACAGTCAGAAACAGTTAGAAATGAAGACTTGAAGAAAAACTTTTAAAAGTTTAAGTACATTCACAATAATGATGTTGAAATGCACTTTTACTTGACTATGTAAACCTATAAATAGCCCCAGCCTGCAGTGGAAACATATCTAAGTAAACCCTGGTAAGCATTATATAACACAGAGGCTTGGAGAGAAAATCCATTTGCTCTCTGTGGTAATTTGCCCTGCAAAATTCTCTCTTAAGATTGCCCTTAAAAATTCCTCCTCGGGGTCTTTTGAGTGTATAAAGAGCATGAAAAATGACGGAGAAAACTTGACCAGACTGTTCCCCTTACAAAGTTGGACTTGGATATAAATTATGGCTCAAGTTTTTCTGCTTCCAACTTTCTCTCCCCCCCTCCCCCTTTATGAAACTCTCGATTGATTACATTTTCAAAACCCTCAAAAAGCTCTCATTAGCGTCTCAGACTTCGGCCTTTACGACACTTTTGAGCAGCGGCTCTGTCCGACCCCTCCTCCCTCTGTTCACTTTGTGGACCAGAAAAGACAAGAGGTGGTGGAGATAAGAAGTGGAGAGGCAGAGAGAGGAAGATGAGACAGAGAGAGAGAGAGAGAGAGAGAGAGAGAGAGAGAGAGAGAGAGAGAGAGAGAGAGACAACAGAGTCCCTCAGCGTCTGTTACAATCTGAACATTCACAGTGACCGTCCTGCTCGTAATGGCCTTAGTAAGCTGAAACCTGGCTAATGACTAGCTAATTAGACTCTCCTCTGCTCTGATAAGACACTGTGTGTGTGTGTGTGTGTGTGTGTGTGTGTGTGTGTGTGTGTGTGTTTGAAGAGAAATGGAGAATGAGTTAGGAAGAATGATATCCTAATTAAGAAAAGCTTCTATAGATGTAATTATCTTCGGTATATTCCAGCATTTTCCACATGTTACAGGCTTCATTCTGTTCCGTACGATAAAGAAAAAGTTGGCAAAAAAAAAAAAAGGTCACTGTACACATTTACTTCCTGTATTTTTAAAAACATATTTTGGTGTTTAAAACAGGCGTTTGGTGAGTTCTCCCCCTGGTAGCTGATAACATTTCCTGAGAGAAAAGGTGGCAGGACATATGTGCATGTTTAACCTCCTAGGACCTGGCGTCCACATATGTGGACCTCACATTTTGGGTTCTCTAGACCACAATACTAACTTTTTCTCAACAAGGGCCTGGTGACCACATATGAGGATATTATACTGCCACTCAGTAATCGAAATTTAAAACTAATGTCCTCATATGTGGACATCATTTTTCTCAGGTCCCAATCAGCCTATATAGCAAAAAATAGAGCTCGGGTCTTAGGAGGTTAATACAGTATTCACATCTATACCGCGCTGCTGCCCGTCTGTCGTTCTGCAAGTTTCACGTCACAGAGTTTATTTTTTAAAGAAGGTGCACAGGCTGTTTTGTTTAAATATCAGGTGTTTTTCACCTAAATTTTCCTACGTTTTTCTCCAGTACTTAATAGTTTTTGCACAATATCACCACAACAGTAAATACATTAATACTGGTTTATACTAAAATATAGTTTGATCGTAGCACATGAAGTGAAGAATCCTAAACTTAGTGAGCTGATCATTTCAACAACAATAAGTGGCACATTTTATCAAACATTAACCACCATGAGCTGCTGGTCGTACTGAGTCACGTATGAGCCAAACCACAGAGGGAACTGAATCCAGCGGCGGTGCATTTTTATTTCTTAAGAATTCATCTCATCATTTGTAAATAGAAAGATGTTTATTAATAAAACTCTGCTGCTCTCCTTCTTCCTCTTAGTTCAAAGTGAGGCTCTGCACTGGCCACTCGACCGCAGTGTGTGTGTGTGTGTGTGTGTGTGTGTGAGTGTGTGAGTGTGTGTGTGTGTTTAAGTCTGTCAAGACCACAAATCATGGCTGCAGCTCACCCCACCAACCTTCCTGTGGTGTGTGCAATTTACAACTCTCTGCCCTACATGCACACAAACCACAGGCAGTGAAGGTCAAAGCCTTAACAGGTCCCTCACGCTTTAACATCATTTAAAAGCTGCTGCCTGTCTAACTACTCCGTTTCCTTTTCCTCTCTCTCTCTCACACACACACACACACACACACACACACACACACACACACACACACACACACATATTGTCACAGTTGCCTTTGGGGAACTTACATTCATTTCCTGGAAACTTATCTTAACCCATATCACCTACCTGCCTTACCCCAACCTTCACCATAATAACCATAACCATAAACCACTGAACCGAATATCAGCTTTTTCCAAACTGAGGACACGACTTTCTTTCTACGCCAGTTGGACGAGCCGTCACAAATTAACTGGTCTTTAGCCTGAGATTTGTCCCTAAAGGTAGCTTATGACAGAAACACACACACACACACACACACACACACACACACACACACACACACACACACACACAGAAAGAAAGAAGCCTCTCCCTATCCACGTCGCCATGCCAGCTAGTCACAGGGTAACAAATGCGTTTGGACTTTCTTCCAGGCACTTGTGTGACTGATGCATCTCTTAAAAGCTTCCGTTGCCAGGGAAGAGCCGCTCTTCAAACTCCCTCTTCTGCCCGTTTGTTTCCTGCTCTCTGTAATCACCGGAGCATGTTGTGCTCGAGTCCTACTTACCAGAAGACTGCACAGTCTCTCCAACACACACACTTGGGGCTCTCAATTAAAAGAGATTAAGAGAAATTTTGTTTTGTTTTTTAAAAAAATGCATGAATGACAGGTATTACAGTCAGGCCGGCTCACTTCAGCTCCGCCCTGCTGACCAAAATTAATCAGAACGTTACCAAATCGCACATTCCTAATGTGTTATCTAACGTGTTCCTAGAAACACTCACACAAAACAACTTCTGTTTAAATGCCATCTATTCACCCGCAGACAAAATGTTACGTCACACACGCACGCACGCACGCACGCACGCACGCACGCACGCACGCACGCACGCACGCACGCACGCACGCAC
>NW_019524898.1:473932-492945 GCF_002814215.2 Seriola lalandi dorsalis | reverse complement strand
CACACACACACACACACACACACACACACACACACACACACACACACACACACACACACACACACACACACACACACACACACACACACACACACACACACACACACGGGGCAGCGATTTTGGAGACTCTGAAAGTCTTGCCTGCTCCTGAGAAGTGAACTTCCCTCCTTGGCACAGTTTCTCCTCGTTCTCAGATTAAAAGCTGACTCAATCTGTGGTGAGAGAATTATTTTAAAAGCTACTGAGCGTCTGACCTTTGCACTCTTGAGTTTCGTTTGCGTTTGGTCATCCAGGCATTTACGCTTGTATAGTTGGAGTCACTTTAAATCACCGTGGAGTGGATCACAAACTAAGTGCCTAAAATGTAAATGTCACAATATGGTTTTTCAGACAGGAGGAACTTTTTTTTGTGTCCAGACTGCAAGAAACAGGAATGATCGTGTTTAATAACAATTTAACGCGTTTCCTCTCCAACTCTCTTGTCATCCGCGAAACACCGCGGCGCCCTCCACCTTGTCATTGTCGTCACAGAAACGGTTGGCGTTGCTACACCATCCGCCGGGGCCAGCTTACGTCACTTTAGTGTTCCCGCTGGCAAACAGAAAAAACAAAAAAGCCCTTCAAAAGGTATGAAGTTTTCAGGGGAGCTCCCCAGAGGAAGTACTGACTCATTCCCAGAGAGAACCTCTTGCTTCTCTAATCACCTCTCCAGCCTCTCAAAAACGACAGCATCAGAGCTTTGTTTGTCGAGCGGCGAGAAGAGTGAGGTTGAATATTGAGGGGTTAATGGTGAAAAATTCAAAAATAAAAAAACAATCTGGAAAGGAAAGGAGGGAGCGTAGATGAGGACCCACCTGACCGAGAGGGTGAAATCCCCCGGATTGCTCTTGCTGGGCCGGGCCAAGAAACTGCCGTGGTTGCCCCGGGTCAACAGGAGCTGCTCTGCCTCGATTCCGGTGATGTTGGGGTGGAACCACCTGAAAATGAAGATTACATTAATTATCCAAATTAACCACATGTCCACGTTAGAAAAGAATCTCTGCTATCTGTGTCCCGTCACGCACCAGCTTCCCCCCCCTACAGAGACATAATACAGCAAACTGTATATTCTACTCATTTAATTGGACCGGACCGTCATCAGTAATCTTTATTATTAAATATATCGATTATTCAGTCCATTTTAGTCATAAAGGTCCGTTCTGCAGTGTAGCAGAGTATGAGGGCCTGCAGTGTTTTAACTGCTCCGCTGCTCCACAGACCTGTGGGAGTGTTTTGACACATTTTTTATGCATAGAATAAAATGAAATAATAACGGCTGTTCTCCTGATAACAACTGTTACTATGGTATAAAAGTATTAGAACATAAATAATAGAAACGCTGCACAGAATCAGGGCCACTTTTCTTTTTCTTTTTTCATTGCAATAGTGAAACAATCACTATGAAGTTAAAGTACCGACTTTCAGCTCATATAGGAACTCTTTTAGACAACTTATACCTATTTTAGAAGAACATATATTAACTGGGTTGACTGGTCCAGCGCCCGTGGCTTTACAGCTTTAGGATTTTAGGCTTTTTCTGTCAGTTTGATGCTTTTGCCCACAAACTGAGACGGAGTAATAGCTGGTTTGAGGTCATTTTCGGCAATTCTCCCTTGTTTACGGCCGGTTTATGGAGAAGTTTAGCAGCACTACAGCCTCCTTCACCTGCGCCTCACTGAACTATGTTCGTCGGCCGTGTTCAGTTTGAAGTTTGTCCACTGGGAGCAGCCGCCGATTCGTCTTAATTGAGAGGTTTGACAGAGGAGGCCGACTTCTAATGGTTGTTTACATTAGCTGACTGATAAAAGCTTGTGTACATGGTGCTAGACATATATCCTCGGGCAGTGGTTTGCACATTTATTCTTTCTTTGATGCACTGACTTGTCAGGAACATAGTCTGATTATAGATTAACAAAACCAGTATCAGAATCAGTTTCGGCTTATGAACATTAATCCTAAGCAGAAAAAGACAACTAGTAGTAGATGTACAGGACTGAACAGGAAGTACTGTAACCGCTGAAAGTTTAATCTCATCACTAAAAATATGTTTTAACACAATATCTGTACCATCAATAGTTATGGTTGTACATAGACTACTTATTTCTTTGAATGAGAATACAAAGAGAGCACACGTTTTTGTCTTGATGCATCAGGGGAACACATGCAAACTGTATGTCCTGTCCTGAGTTTAAAGGGAAGGACACTCAGGTTTACAGTACTGCCAAGCCAAAGCTAATAATTACATGTTACTTCCTCTGTTGCACAACTCTCTGCAAATATTTATCCCATCCACTTCTCAGGTACGTTGACTGATTATCTGGGTTGTGCGCCCTTACTGGAGTGTTTGACACTGCGTCTTATCCAAACCAAACCACCTAAATTATTCATTATTCAAAGACATAAAACCAAGGACATATATACAGAGAGGCACTTGCACAAAAAACGTGTTTAATGTGTGACAGACTACATTAGTCTTGAACGCAGCGAGTAGGTAGAGCAGCAGCGTCCCAGTGAATGGCTGTATGTCAGCTGTGTGGATTTAAGGCTCATGTTTAAGCAGGGATCATTGGGTTAAACCTCTGTAACTACTGTGCGGCATTGCTGGCTAATCCAGTGCACCATTCGCCTCCCAGGGCCCCGTTTGTGTCAAGACAGGAGGAGTTTGACTGAAAACTGATATGCAGTTGCACGCGTATACTGTGTAATTGTGCCATTTTATATTAACTTGCACACACTTACACAGCGATTTCATAATTATAAAAGGTATTAAAGTTATCAAGTTAACACAGTGTATCCGAGGAGTAATCAGGCAGCCACTTAAGGCTGCAGTAGTTGGTGGATTAATTAGTCTTCAGAAATTTAACCAATGATGATGCTGATAATGAACCGTTTCAGTAAATCTACCAAATCTGACAATTTGCTGCTTTTCTACTTTATTATATATATTGTGAATAAAATACCATCAGGTTTTTGTTTGTTTTGGACAAATAAATAATTTTAAAACATCACTTTGCTCCATATCATCCTATTTTACAGACCAAATAATTTCTTAATTCATAAAAATAATAGTACAAAAGAATTATACAAAATTTTAATTTGTCTAATAGTTATTTACACAACTGAAACCGTGCAAAAACAGCATTCCAAACATTTTCCATTGTAAAAGTAAGTAAGTTCAAATACACCCTGAGACAAAAGAGGAAGAAAACTCTCTGGATCGACGCCAGCTGGTATCTGGCAAGTGTGTTGTGCTAATTGGAATCAGTGATTAAGAAGCTCGCCTACAGTACAGAGCCGGACATGTGTTGACGAAGCAGCGTTTTCTACTTGTATGAAGTTTATTCCAAGAAAGACTTTTCGACAAGACGATATAAAGCGACAAAGCAGACACTTTGTTACTTAAAATAAAGCGATATTGTGGTTTTTCTAAGTGTAAAAAAATATATTTATATATAAAAGAAACCACACAGACATCTAGATGTTTTATGAAACGCTGAGGATTATTACTGCGCTCTCTCCTCCAAGCACACAATCTGCAATTTACACCCATTCACCTCAAAAGGTTTAAACATGTTGTAACATTTCTAACAGGCTAATTTATGTATTTATCTACTTCTCGTAATGGAGTAATAGAAATAAGAAATTAACTGTGAGATTGACAAATGAGTTGAAAAATGAGTCCCCTGATTATTCAAACACCAAAATAACCTTTAGCTGCAGCTCTTGACTTTGTCTTTGGAAAGAAAAATGCTTGTAAATGCCAATGATTCAACAAGAATGGGAAAAGAGACTCTTTTGTTGACACCGACATATAGACCAAATGAGTCATGGAAATCATGCATTTCACATCCTAAATTGTAGCCTTTCACCACCCATCCCCGACACATTACAAAGACTTATTATTGATTAATATAACCCAGCGGAGAGCGAGCTGCGGGCGACACAAGAGCGCCTTCATGAAGCTCATGCCGAGAAGATAGTATCTGAAAGCTCCAACAGTGGGCGAGCATTTAGCCGTTTCTGTTTTTGTACACTGTATGACACAAACCCATGACAGTAAGATAAAAATAAGACTCATGTGTCAGCTCAGCAGATCTTGTGTCACCTCAGCGAATACACACCAGAATACTGGTTGTGGTCTGAATCCCGGCCCGTTATGTGACAAAATGCTTTCCATTAATTTCTAATTCTAATAATAATAATTTCTAACTCAAAAAACAACCACCCACAAACACATAAATCTAATCACTGTGTAACACGGATATCGAAGCCTGACATTCACACCGAACGACCCCAATCGAACGAATTCTGAGACTTTACTAAAACTACATGGCTTGAAATTTTTGCTGGAGCTAAATGTACATTTCAGACACGCACGTCTCTGCAGATGAAGCAACTGTCACTATTTTTTTTTTTGCAATAAACAGATGAATCAAAGTGACACCGACTGCTTGTCAATCACAAAGCAGCCCGACCTGTTTTGACTACGACAAGAGTGGAAACACGAGAGGAGTGAAAGAGGAGCCGGGCGAGGCGAGAGACAGCCAGTGCAGGAGAATCAGTAATGATGCTAAAATGTGCGATAAGGTTCATACAGGAGGGAGTGGTACGTGAAATTTAGACCAGCACGGGGGCACCACCCCTCTCTGGTGTCGTCATCCAGGATCCCTGGTTTACCACAGGACTAATAAACACCCAGTTTTAACTAAAACACATGAATCTGCTTGATCTAAACGCATCAGTCCAGACTGAGGGAATAGGACCGGACCACACCAGCACAGATATCACTGGGGGGGGGCAAAACTGAGCTACACAAGCTAAAGGGAGCAGATTATAGGATGACCTTTACAAATAATAAATTGTACCTGATTACAAGAGGATTAGTTATAAATACATGTAAGAGCAGGGAGAGAACTGGACAAGACCTCCCTCCCTGTGACATGAGAAATATCTGTGGAAGTCCAGCAGGGAGGCCGGGCGGTTGAGCTCGGGGAAAAGACAAACAGGAAATGATTCAAAGGCACTGAGAGAGTGATAAATGTATAATCAGCAACACTCAAAGTAAAAATACACCACTGACATGGCGTCTGTTGGAGAGTGTATGAAAGACTAACAGAAAGACGTGTAAAGTGCATTTTGAACATTGTTTAACGGCTATTTCTCAATGGTAATTATGTTGTTCATGTTTTGGGATGGTGTATCATGCAAGTGCCAGACTGCTTGTGTTAGTGTTGTTTACATTTGCCAGTATCTTGTAAGAGCACATGGTTAAATGTTTTTCAATACAAGAAGCAACAAGGAGGCAAAGGTTTCAAACTCTTTTGTCTAAAACTGGCAAATTATTATGTAAATCCAAAACTATACAAGCAGCGAGTTAGAGCCCGACACTGATCTGTGATTGGAGGCCAATACCAATATTGATATTTGGGAGTTAAAGCAAATGTGATAATGATGAAGTTGTTGTTTTTAAATTAATACAAACAACAGTTGAAATAAGCATTTCAGTGATCTGTAGAGCTGCACCATTAATCGAAAGTGTTGGTGGTGCTAGAGAGACGCCCCGGCCTGCAGATCATGTTCTCCAGACGTAAAGAAACATGTTTGTTTTGGTACAAAACCAACCGAAAAAAATGAAAAATGCAAAAACAACTATTCCGACTGAAATCACAATATCTGTCAAAATAATCCCAATATGTTTTTTTTTTGTGCACAACATTCAGCCCTAGTCATCTCTGTTGACATCACTGTTCATCACATATTTGCCAAATGCTCATATGGAATCTAACCAGACAATCCATGTCAGCTCACGACACTGGAGCAATTCATATACAATAATTACTGTTGCTAAATCTGGGATTTCTCATCTAGATTTTTTAACACTTGTCACAGCTGTTTCCCTCCAATACAACTCACACCGGCCTCCACATTTCTAGGTTACTGTACTGGGGAACCAGTGACAGGTCATGGGCGTCAGCTGGTGGACAGATTACTTGTGGTGCTGTTTTTAATCCTACACAGATTCATACAGAAAAATAATAACAGAGGGGCAAAAAAAAAATGCCTTATGTCAGTAATCCAATCTAATCCCTCGTCACAGTCGCTGCTGTCGCTCGTCAAATTATCAAAAACAATGGAGACGGGCTGGAAGCAGACGCACAACACTGGAGCGCTACCTCACACACACACACACACACACACACACACACACACCGATGGTGGCAACAACCTGTCAGGCTTACAGACGGCTGAGGGCAGGAGGACACTTCCTCCTGACTGTCTTGGCACACAAGTCAAGAGCCTTCTTAACAACCACAGTGTACTCTCACACCCTTTGTAGACAAACCTCCTGAAACGTTCACCTTTACAGCAACACACACACACACACACACACACACACAAGCAAGTACCAAACAGTGCAAGAGCTGAATCTTACGCACACGCACACTTCTGCACAGCCAGGTCCCCCCCAAACGTGCCCTCCCCAAATTCACCTGTTCAGCTGCAGCACTGGATTCTGCTTCATCAAACTGAGCCAAAATTACAGCAGAATTAAAGCCATTATTTGTGGAGGGAGAGAGGAGGGGTTAAAAGAGGTGCGAGGGGTTCAAACCGACGGAAGATAATTGGGATTGTTTCTGCCCTACCTCACCATTCTGGTCGAAGCCTGCCACAGCCCCTCGCTTCAGCAGCCTCAGAGTTCAGTAATCCAGCGCTGGGCACTGTTACACAAGGGAGGGTGGGACGGAGCGAGGGAGATATAGAGACGAAGCGAGTGGGAGGGTGGGTTGCGGGGTGCTTGTAAAAGTGTTACTGGGTTAGATAGCGTGAGACAGGGACAGTGAGAGAAACGACAGAGAAGTGGAGGGGGTGGGGGGGTGTGTGCTTTGCAAGAGCGTTAGAGAGAGAGAGAGAGAGAGAGAGAGAGAGTGGGGCAGGAGGGAGAGCGAGCGAGGGGGTGGAGGCCTTTTAATCTGGGATTTGGACGAGTGTGAGCAGGCCTGATACCAGCACTCATCAGTGCTATCAGCCCCCCCCCCCGCCTTCCCTCCTTCCCCACCTCAGACGCATGTGACAGGCGCTGGCCGACTGGTCCGACCACCCTCCGCTTCCCTGCGTCAGCCTCACCTTCTCTCTCCGGCGCACCCTAAGGGGTCAGCAGCTGTCCGATGGCCACGCTCCAAAACCCACTCTGTGATCCTAAAGCTAACAGAGCTTTCACTGGCTGTAACACAAACCAGACCAGGCCAAGCCAGATCTGGGTGCCAGGTCTCTGAGAGCTACAAGGTCCCCGCTATCTTGTCGGAGGCTAAATGCAACAGCTGTGTTGCCCGTGCCTGGAGATTACACCTAATCGTGCGTGGCGTAGTTACACCGGATCATAGTTAGGCCTCGCCAAGCTAAACCCCCCAATCCAGCCAATTCAGCAGTCTGCCATTAGGCTATTAATTTTGCAGGCCTGGGTTAGGGAGATTTGCAGATGAGTTTGAAAATAAATGCAGAGGACAAAAGCACAACAATACTAAGACTGCAACTTGTTATGATGTTACAATCACCTCTGGATTTTACAACTATCTCAAAAAGGACAGATTGTCTTTGAATGCATCCACTTTTAATATATTTGAATACAAGTTATCTCAGTAATACGGGCTAATAAAGGTTATTCATTCTTTTCATTCACACCTCATTTGTGTTAGTTACTACACAGACACACTGTCAGTCTGTAACGACGCTCGCGTAAAGACAAACTCTGACTGCAACATAAAAAGTCAGGCAATCATCCGATAGTTGTTGAGATATTACACTAAAAAAAACAACAATGCTAACCTCTTGGTAGCGCTAAACCAAAAGCCTTTCAGCTCATCAAAGTCATTAAGGTTCATCCCCTGAGGGCCTTGAGTCGTTGGAACAAACCACCGATGAACAGACCAACATTGCCATCATCACCAAAATATCATGACCATTAACTACACAGTGTTGTAAACTATACAAACCAAGATTCCTTAAGCTGTGTTAGTGCTCAGGCCAACTGCTGAGGCAGCAGCAGCAACAACAACAACAACAACAACAAACCAGAGTGTTTTCTCTCTAAACAAAACTGCGGGCAGATCTGAAAGTGAGACGCCTGCGTGTTGGGATTGTAGAGTCTCTTTAAAGTTCCAGTATTTTTTCACAAGGCAAATCTTTCTCACTAGACTTGAAGGTTGCAGCACGAGGTGTGCTATTGAGCTCGCAAGGACAATCAATTTTCCCCATTTCTGTCGTCTACTTCAACAGGAAGCTGAGAGTCGGTCAAATTCATGTTCTGACCTTGCTAAAAAAATAAAAAATAAAAAAATAGGAAGCAACTTTTCTGACAGTGTTCTGAAAATGTTGGCTTAGGCCAGTAACACTGCTTTCCACTGAGTGAGTCATACAAGATAAAACCCCTACGGAGCAGTTTGAAATCTAATAGGTTCTTTCCTCCTTATCTGCCGGTATTATACTGTGGACAAAGTGTGGAGTCGAACATTCGACATCATCGATCGTGCCATTTCAGTTGTTCAGATTATGATCTGTTTTGTCGCACATTAAATCATGTGCACACAGATATTTTAAGCAAAAGTTTTAAGCATCATGGTTTTAATCCCTCGAATGATCAGACAGCCAGAGGCCGTTGGCCCATAGTTGTGCTAAGCTTGCACTTATGGCGAGCCAAATTCTACCGACCATGGTTTTGCATGCTTTTGGCAGAGCAGCAGTTACCTTCAGTCTGATGCATTAATGAAGCCACACAATAACCAACAACATTATCTCCAGCTGCCTTATATGAAGTTAACTTTCATTTAAATGCAGATTATCCCAGGTACATAACGACATTTAACGTCACGCTGTGAATGGACCCTCCATGAAAAACGATGATGCACGTCCCCATGTGACTGACCCAAGTTCTGCAGTTTTCTATCGGTGCCAATTAATCGGTCGACCTCCAATTAAGCGCTTTAACATATCAGTGTTTGTCGCATCAATTCACGTTTATCAAAAATACTTATACTATACAAGGGTTCGTACCACGTGGGCTCAAGCACCCTGAGCAGCGTGTCACTGCTCTGCTCTCTCCCTCCATTTCCTGTCCGTCTCTATCAAACAAAAGGCATCATAGGGTCACAAAAAACAAACAAAAAAACTTGTCACCAGGTCGATGCACTGCTTCACTTCTGAGAGACACAGATCCAGGTTAAGTCCCCTGAACCTTTAATACCGACAGTTAGAAGCAAATCTGACTTTCACATCTTGGCGAGATACTTGCAGTTCTACTCTGTTGCACAGTTTGATTTCAGCTCTGATTCCAGCGCTGTCCTTTTCACACAAGGCAAATCAAACAAGACATTTTATTTTTAATTATGAAACTCGTTTTCCCCAAATGCCACTTATGCAATCCTGGCTGCAACACTCCTCATAGGTTTTTCTGGGAAGCCGCCTTTTGTTTTTTGTTTTTGAGATTTGCAGTGAAATTATTATTTGGTGATCTGACTGTCTGCGCTGTCTGAGCTCAGGACAACATATATTTGCCCTTTCTCTTTCTGTGTGTGTGTTCCTCTGTTTAATGATTAACTTTTAGGCCATGACTCGCCAAGAAATGCTTGTAGAAACAGACCTGGTTAATGGAAACCAGTGACCTACAGAGTCTCAAGCTGCTTATTTGCTCACAAATGTTCCAAGTATCAAATGTACCACCTGCAGTAAATATGATCTATTTTCAATCACTCTGTATTTAGGTGCAAAGGTAAGTCTTGGTTTAATACAATTATTGTTAGCTGCCATGCATTGATTGTCCTATTATAACCCAACATGGCTGTGGGGTGTCAATTCAAAACACATTTTAAAGTGTATAATTAAAACAGAGGGGTGCAGAGTGTTTTCACACCGTCAGTTAAAAGGTTATTGCTGCTCATGTTTTGGGTCTGTGGCCTTTCTTCCTGTGACTGTGCTAACCCATCAACACACAGTTTGTCAAGAAATCTTCTATAAACTTCCAAAAGCGCTAATAATTCTGAATGATTCATTTTTATATGAATTGCATATCTGAACCTGCCAGGCTTGTTTACAAAGACCGGCGAAATAAACATCTGCTAAAGTTTTGCACCCTTCGCTAATAATTGCGACACGGCGTTTATAATCATACAATTATGAAAAATAAATACATTTTTGGATTACCAAAATGTTTATCATCATACTTTGGGTAATGCCAACCAGCTGTTATTAAAATACTAAACACTCTGCCACAGCATCACAACAGATGCACCGTATCAAGCTCAGGTTATTTTAGTGGAACTTCACTACTGGGTGATGTGACTGATTGTGTAGCCTTTTAATTCGACTGAAAAGATGCATCTGTGTAGTGCTGCAGATCTGAGTCACTGTCAGTTCTGAGAGGCCTTAAAAAACCGACTCAACAACATGCCCTTCCTATACAACCCAGGCAGTCTCTCTCTCTCTCTCTCTTTCTCTCTCTCTCTCTCTCTCCCTCACCTCCTCAGATCATGACCGCAGGAGCTGGAGTGACTCAGGGCTTTCCAAGAATAGGATTCCCTTTGACAACCACCAGGTGCCCCATTTCCCTGCATCTGGCCTTGGGCAGTGAGTGAGAGAGAGAGAGAGAGAGAGAGAGAGAGAGACAGAGACAGAGACAAGACAAAAGAAAACGAGATTTCAAACAGCCTGGTTTTATCAGACGAGACATCGACAGGGAAGGGGCAGAATAAACTGGATGCACTGTGGGAGAGACAGAGGCAGCTGGGAGCTGCAGGTTAGGCCTCAAGCTGGTTGAAGGGAAACAGGCCCAATGTGCATCCAGCCACCACTCTATCCTCTTACATAATGTCTCAAGTTCAATATAGCCCCGGCCGGCTATTTAAAGCACTGCTGTCTAGGCCCACTGACAAAAAGGTGATATACTTAGTAGCCGCAGCTCAGCATGAAAGCCTCTGCTGGGGCTATATCGGTCACAGACAAGCCCTGGGGTGTGGGTTTTGGTAATGTTGCAGATATTTTTAGCCCAGCTGATGATTCGGGGTATTTACATGGGGTGCAAAACTCGCACACACACCCTGACGCTGAATATTTCACTTCTCTGTGTAGCAGCAGACAGTCAGCTTAGTAGAATTAGCTAAATGACCAACTTAGGCAATGACTGCGCATGTGCATGCAGTTTGTTTTCAACACTTGCACATAAAGTAAGCCACCAGAAGCCGACTAAAGTGATTAACAAAAACGCTGCTGGCGATATGACAAATGGTCAGAAAGCTTTCAGTGTCGCTACACAATTGTTTAAAGATGTAAAAACAGCTAATAGCACTGAGCGTCCATAGTTTGTGGCTCTTTGTATTTGCATGGAGTAAATACATTGACTTGTCAAACACAGAGAAGAAGAGGCTCCAGGCATTATTGGTTAATAAGTAACTACTATGTTTTTTTGCACAGACACATCCCACCTTTTGTCCAACAGACAACCTTTTCTTGAAACTAGTAAATACGCACTGAGCTCCTTGGTCTGAAAAGCAAACCCAGATTCAGAATCATCACTCATAAAGTTTTTGTTTGTTTGTTGAAAATGCAGATGTTTGAAATGTTGCCTGACATCTGTGCAAAAACTGGGCAACACTGATTAGTATGCATGAAATTAAATGAATGCATTTTTCAGTTTGGATTGAACAGTTTACTGGAAAATCCAGTAGGTTTAACATAAAAGTAACTTTTGTCACTCAGATGTGATGATCTGTTTGTTCCATACAAAACAACTGTCTTCAACAACAGGGATTTCACGGTTTATAAAGGGACAGCACGTTACAGAAGCGGTTCAATGAGGCATTTGGTCCACAGGAAACTGTTACTGATCACAATCGTATTATTGAAAGCAAATCTACGGTGATATGTGGCTGATATTTTCCATCTGTCGTTTACTATGCAAAACATAAGGCCATGCATGTTTGAATGTAGTTCATGTTTTAAAACCTACACACTGGAAACAAAACAAAAAAGATTTACTTTGCTTTTCTCCATTTCGAGTCATCAAGAAAATGAAGATAGTGGGATTTGGCTGCCAGGTAAGACTGTGTAAACTCACTGACTCCACTTCTGTTTCTTACAATCCACATTTGCCATTAGTTTGTATATCTGATTATCTCACTGCAGGTTTATTTATCTATTGATAAGAAAAATGATTATAAGTTACAATGCTTAGATCTCCCAAAAGTGGAGACCGAAATATGGACGTTCCACTTCGTGACAAACAAACCAATGTGTCTGAGCGCTGACCTGCTGCCAAAGAGAAGTTAAATGGTAACTATTAGCTGGTGGGCCATCGTTCTGTTCCCCTTTTTCCAGCCGACTCATTTCAGCAGACAAAGACAGCGGGAGGAAAGCGCTTCTCACTGAATCGCATTCAAATGAATGACAAAGAGCGTGACTTTAATATTCAAAGTCATTTATCCACAGAGAGGACCCAGCGGGTGTTGCAGTATTAACCTGATCAAAGCTGAGCTCGGGCTCAATCTGAGAGGAATGCAGCGCTCGTGCGTTAAAGCATCAAATATTTGACATACACCTGGAAAAGTATGTCCTGCACGTTCTGTCTATTTCAAGAACTTTGCCCTTAAATGTTGAGACACACAAGCGTTAAGCAACATTCAAAGATCATGGGCACGGCCATGTGGAGATGACAAAAATGTGAATGCTTTTGTCACCATTGATTTCTATTTGCATAAAATGAATAAAATGCAAAACATGTATCTGGAAAAAAAAACAAAAAACTAACAGTTGGTTCAGAGCACTCCTGGAAATGTTGGCAGTGTTATCTTATTCCTCCACATGGGCTGTTGTTTTCCTGTCGGCTTATCGAGAAAACTGACTCACTGTTCTCAGCTGGTCAAATGAGTTTCAGTGACAGACGAGTTCTGTTCCATAAACAAAGGGGGGGCAGAGGTGGTTTCCAATAGTGGAAAGTTTGTAATACTACAAAGAAACAACTGGCAAAAATAAAAATGGAACAGCAGCGTAGTGTGATTCTGCATCATTACTTCTTTCTCTGGGGCCCACGGTTATACTCCACGCATTACAATGAATAATCATCGTTACGTTGATGGTAAAAAAAAATTAAAAATTACAATAACGGACGGGACAAATGGTTCCGTTATGACTAAACCGCCAGAAATCCTCACTTCAAAAACAATAAAAACGAAATATGTGGAAATTCCAGCCCTCCCCCAATCGCATGATGACCTAAGATCCTTCCTGAAACGAGGAGTCTGAGTGATACTATCATCAACAGGAGAGCAGGTCCGTCAGATCAAGATGGCACGCATTGTAGTATTGTTCCCCTGTGGTATTTCAGCTCAGGAAGTGCAGAACGAGCCACAGAGCAACAGTCATATGTGTCCCGGCCCCGGCGACAAAACCATGGAAACTGGCAGACATGAAAACAGCTTTTAACTTTGTCTCAGTGTTTTCCACTATCTCTGATCTTAGCCCGCTGGTGGCTTTGGCCCCTGGGGCAACTCTAGTGAAACAGTGAGAAATGTTGGCACGAATAGTTCTTATTTTCATCAGGGTTTTTTTTCTGTCTTTTGCCGCTATTTTCATCTGTTGTGTAACATTTTACTCAGCAGGCTTATTGAGATTCTGACCATTGTGTGTAACAAACAAGTGTAAATTAATCCAGGAAACTGAATCACACCAAGTATTTGAACGTGAAAATAAAAGTGAAATGAAATGTTTGAGGTTGTTTGTGCAGCAATGAGCCACCTCTACTCAGAGTATACATGCATATGCGCACAGACAATTTTCATTGAGCTCTTTATGCGTACATTCACGTGCACGTAAACACAGGGGACAATCAAACTCAGAAGATTTACCAATATCCTTGCAATAGTCTGACGGATAACCAGCTACTGCAACAAGTTTACACGGATTTGGATTGAAGCTGATACATATAGAAGCACTTTAAACAAAACCGGATGGATCCTTCCTGCAGGTGTAGCAGGAAGCAACGCCATGCAATGGGCAGTGATTATGGAAATGTTGTGTGTTAAAAAAAAAAAAAAAAGGGTAGTAAAAGATTGGATTTTCCTTTAAAGCCGCAGCCAGCCTGGCCGCTTTACCGTTTCCACACTCCCTTTGATGTGCCGAGGCCTAAGCCATATCCAGCTAGATGCTATTGTGAAAAAATGCTATTTTGCCAAATAACATGGCCAGAATTCAACAGGCTTTGTTCTGTCCGAGGAGAAATAAATGCCTTTGTCTATTGTGAAGCTGGACCAAAATCAGTAGACTGGCTTTTCAACCTCAACATCATTATCCCACCATTGCAGTTTTATCTACCAAAGGCAAAAAAAAAAAAGGACACAAAACACACAACAACACATTGGCCGAACATCATGTGATACAACACATCTGCCTTTTTTCCACCCATATAGTGGTGGACTAGTTGTATCAACTATAAACTCTCTGATTGCTAACGTAGCATTTTCTTGAGTCCACAACAGCCATGTAATGGTCGAGAGACACGCCGACTGCTGGAGGCAACGTTTCACAGGTCACCTTGGATAGAAATCCGCCAAAGGACGACTATTAGTTAAGATGAGGACTAGGAAGAAGTGCCAAACTTTAACTTTTTCACATGCCGCCCCAAAAAAAAACCCAACAAAACAAACATCTGGAAGAAAATCTGACATTATATGAACCAATAATGCAAAATCTAATGTATCCATTCATATTGATGGTGTTCAGCAGGCGGAAACTACTTAATTCCCCACATATTAAGCTGGTCAATGTTTCAGCGAGGTCTTACGGATCATTGCTGGTGCACAGACGTACATGTGGTTAATAATATATAGGAACAGTACCGAGTTATTGTTGGCAGGATATACACACCATAGATGTTGATGAGTAACAGGACACTCTGCAAAGCTGTCACTGTTAAACAGGCCGCTATGCTTGATCTACAATAAAAAAATGTTTAATAAAAATTCCCAGAAGGGACTGGAAGTATTAGTTTTACATTTTTTACATGGGTATATTTGTGGTTCTTGACATTACATTAGCGGAGACCTGAAGCTAAAGCTGCTATAAAACTCCTATAAAAACTTTTTTCATGACTAAAGTGCCCCTTTAAATTTGATTTAATACAATACTGTGTGTGCAGGGCTCAGATTCACAGGAAGCTATAAGACAATTTCCTGCACTGTGCACAAAGAGAGAGAGTGAGAGTGAGAGAGAGAGAGAGAGAGAGAGAGAGAGAGAGAGAGAGAGAGAGAGAGAGGGAGGACAGAGACAGAAACAACCCCTGACTCCAGATTAGAAAAGTGTAAAGACTTGCAGAATAAAACCTGGGCTGTGAATGAAGGTGTGAGGAGTTCATGGTCTGACTAAGCTGTAGCTCAGACACAACTCACACCATTCACAAGTACATGCAGGCAAACACATAAATCAGTGTAAAACATGAAAACAGAGCAACGTGACTTCTACTTTAAATCAACTGGTGTTTCACCCTCCTGCAGCAGCAGCAGCAGCAGCTGGCTACAAATTAAAGAAAAGTCAGCGTTTTGTCTTTGTGTGTTACCGCTGCACTTTGAGCAAAGTCTGTTACATAACTCTGTACTAATTCACAATTAACAAGACAAGCGCACAGTGGCGTTTCTTTGCATGAAATTTGAAAACATGAAGCCACAAGTGTCTCTGTTTGAAACTGGGTCTGTGGCACGAAAAGAGAAAAAGTTGAGGCGCCCCTGCTCTCTCACGCTGGCCGCCTCACTTCAATCTCGCCCGCACAATCTCTGACTGCCAGTGCGGTGAACACAGGCTGTGAAATATTACGGCGCCATTAAAGACAGATTAAAAAAAACAAAAAACAAAAACAAAAACAAAAACACACACACTCACACACACTCACAAACACACAAAGCTTGGAGTTTACCTGCGAGATGTCATAGCAGTCTCTGAAAGCTGTCAAGTGTCCTCAAACGTTCCCGGTCTGCCTCTGCTGAGTCGCTGTGAGGAGTGAGCGATGTGTTGAACCTGCGCGTGCAGCGACACACAACTACTGACAAGACTTCCGGTTGTCACCTTCAAAACAAAGGCCCTGTTTGAGGGCTAACTACTAAGGGGAGATCTGAGGGAGGTGAATTTTTATGTTGTATTTAAATCACACAGTCATTTGAAATATTCATGTTTGTATGACATCAAACTTTTGCACAAGAATCTTTATTTTCTTTTATTTCAAGAATCTGTATTTTCTTTCATTTCATAAAACATATCTTATCAAAAAAACGTGTAAAATTCTGTGGTATTTTGATTGTTCAACATCATGCTGCATCCTACTATTACATATACTAGCTTTAGTTATGTATAAGTTCTTATTCATTTCTGACCACTTTACACTTTTGTTTTGAACGACAAGCCTCACTTCCTGTCCTGCTCTGACTAGCTCCAGCTGACTTGATAAAATCCTTGGACAACATTGTTAAAGTTCTTGGTGACATAATCAGGTTAATGTCAGAGGCTTCGTAGCCTTTTATTATAAGGGCCCTTGAAAAATCTGCATGAATAGATCATTACGTCCTCACTTCTGATTGGTTGACTCGTGTTCCCTGCTGAAAACGAGGGGCCCACCCAACTGTTGATTAATTAAAGAGCTAAAACAGTGTGTGGCCCTGTTGTTTAGATGCTGTCTGTGCTGTAACATGGAAGAACGCTGTGTTAATTATTAATAATGAGTAGTTACAAAAATGAAAGACCTATAATTTATTTATGTACCAACTGTTAAAGAGAATAAAACTGCTGTGGGTCAACAACCTACAAAATAAAATAAAATATCTCACTCATAGTATCAAGGCTGGTTCTCAGTATTATTTCATTTATTGTTGTCCATTGATTTATTTACTTTCCACCAATGACGCAGTAGTAATGACATTGTGCAGCATCAACAATTGCTCTGCTATTGTCTTGTGAGAGATGAGGCAGGTCGACACCTCCTCCTCCGCTGTACAGTCACGACGGGAAAGTCGCCCAGCTCTGGAGAATGGTGGCGGCGGTGGGAGAGAGAGGAGTAAGAGAGGCAGAGCAGCGCTGACGTCACCAGCCTGTGGTTATCAGTGGAGGTTAATCTACTGGGGGATGGATGGGCTTATGCAATTGTCTGTGAGCCCACAGGCTTCACGTCTATGGATTTGCTTTTCCACTGTTTGACCTAGTGCGCTGCTGCAGCCTACAGACAAACACTGAAATGATGGAGTGGGAATTTCTCCTCTTTGTGGAATTTCTGTTGTCAAAGAGCCAAATGCAGTGTGCTCGGAGCGGGATAGATGGGTTTGAACATAAGGGTTTATTGTTTGGGTCTGGTGAGCAGTTAAAATGATCCTGTTGCAGCATGGGAGAAGATTACTGTCTGATCGATACCTCGTGAAAACTGATGAAGAGGGTGAGAAACAGCTGAGTACTGGAATAACACTGAGTGCACATTTAGTGTTTCATAGTAAATGTGATTGATACTGAACTGAAGGACTTGAAAAACAAAGTCATTACCATTTATCGGGTGGTTCAGATGCCCTTTGTATATCATGTGCTCATTTAAAGGATGATGGGAAACTATTTTTGTGCCGCACCTACAGGCACATATTTTAGGAGATAACTGGCTCACTACGGCTTCTGTTGAAAAAGGACAATCAAACTGTGTTTTAGTGATTGTGTGTGGGTTTTTGTGGCAACACAAATAAGCACGACTTAAAACATCGTAATTGCTCTTTGACTATAATGGAAAAATAATCTTGATGTAATAAGTTTGACCTCAAAGCGGGTGCTTGAGTGGCTATTTGCTCTATAGGACTGAGGGGTGCGGGGAGTGTCACCATGGCAACCAGTGTGGTAATTTAATTTAAGTCTATATTCATTTTCTACACTGCATCCCAACAATAATGACAAAATTGACTCTTGACAATAAAAGCAAATTCCAAGAAGAAAGATTTTCACAGCGTACAGAAAATGACTGGAAAACAATGGATGCCTGTAAGAATAGAAAAACTAGATTAAAACAGAACAGCAGGGTTTACTGAATGATTAACTGTGACGTAATATGGTCCTTCAATAAGTGGAATAACTCTCTCACAGGTTATAGTGGCGGTAAAGTTAGTGATGAGAAGAACGAGTAAGTTGCTGGAGTCCAACGTTCAGTTTTTGTTGTTTTATCACAATGCAGACTGATGTCCTGTTGAGTCTGAGAGGGACAAATAGACTCAAGAACACAAAGCCCAGTTTCCCACCCAGGGGAATGGAAACCAGGAAGTCTCATCAACCCCGAGGTGGCTGGCTCTAAAGGCCTGTGGCCTTTGGCCCCTTTTTTGCCTTGAGACTTGCAAATCTGCCTCTCCAAAGACTGAAAAAAAATTGGAAAGGGAAACAAAGGGGACTTATACTGAGAGTGATGCAGCTGGACAGCTGGAGCCTTGTCACAGAGAAAGAACTTTTATTACCATTTGGACGTAAAAAGCTGAGAGAGAGGAACTTTGTTTCATAAAAGGGGGTGAAGTGTAGTGCGCTATGGGTGAGGTCTTTTATTTTAGGGGAGTAACTGTCTGAGGCTTTTAGGAAAGATTCGTAGAAGACCGTTCAGAGGTTTTCTAAGAACAGTTTCTTCCATTACTGATGATGTCGTGGCCTCGACTGGACTCTGGGGCCTGTGTTTGGCTCGGGGAGGAAGATTTGATAACATTTCATCCAGATGCAGAGAGGGCCTGGGTTTGTTGCATAATTCATAAATCCACTTTGACCAATGAAAAAACTGCGTTTCCCAACGTGTGTTACAAGAAAACGAATCATTCTGAAAATGTCCCGTCTGCCTCAGAGCTCTCGCTTCTGCAGCTTCTTCTCAAAGTCAGTCAGTTGCTCAACACATGAATCAAAATGAGCTTCTGTGTCTGCTCTGTCCTGTGAACCCTGTGCCCCCC
>NW_019524898.1:469900-473912 GCF_002814215.2 Seriola lalandi dorsalis | reverse complement strand
AGCCCCCCCCCCGGGAGTCACCCATGCAGCGATCCTCTTTTTCATTACTTAGTTATTTATATAAATGTCTTTATTTTGTTTTGATTTTTAATTCCTGTAAAACCCTTTAATCAAACTACTTACACTTATTAACTTGAAAACAATCTCTCCCCAGAAGGATCCCTCACTGGGCAAAACTATTTCATCTACACCATTTCATAGAGTTTTAATTAACACAACACAAGATGCAGTGTCCTTCTCTGTCATTAGCAAGGAATAAATTAAACTCATTAAAATCTCCGGCTTAATGAAAATGCTCAAGACAGACGTGGGATGTGCTGAAAGATGTGTAAAGCTGTGCAGCAGTTACTTTTCTTTTCTTTCCGTCCTTTTTTTCCTCTTGAATTCCAGGCTTGCAATTAGCAGCAGGGCACCCGAGATCGCTTTAGGTGATTTGAATTATAAGAAGTAAATATCACTGTAGCCAGAAATGCTCTTTATTGATGTGCATATGAGTGCGTCGGCTCCAAATGCTTTTGATTTGGAAAAACACCGTTCTTGTTTTCGACGCTTCAATCAAACTTGTGAGCTGAAGCCGCTCATTAAGATGTGATAGACTGAAGTCTTGACTTGCGATTGCCTCAGTACATGCAGGTGTGCCTGGAAACTAACAATGAATCGGGGACTGACGCTGAATTAATTAGATACTTGAGCTTCTCCAACAAATTGTATTTCAGTTATTGCAATTTCACAACTGACCTTAACCTGGAAAATATATAGGAAATACCTCTTGACGGGGCGTCTTCCATTAGCTCTTTTATTAGCTGAAGGCGTCGTACATGAGTGTACCGCAGCTTAAATGTCTTATTTCTTATTAATACTGAACTGCTTGAGGGCGAAGGAAAAAGACTTAAACGTAATAATTCTGTAGTTTCCTCCCTTTAAGTTCAAGACTGTTATCAAGAGTCTCCATTTGACTAAATTAATTTAACACAAGTTCAACTCGTTAGCCTCCTCTGTGCGAGTTTCACCCACACCTCTTGGTCTTCATCAGTCGATGGAGTTTGCTTGGTTGTCATAGAGATGAAAAGATTATTCAGTCAAACTACAATGACCAAGGTCGAGAATGAACTTTCACGTGTTTACCATTTCATGCAACAACAGATATGCAAATTAGGCATGAAGACAAAACTAAAAAAAGAAAAAAGGAAGAAGAAACAGCTGGTGCAAGTTAAAGAATTAAAAAAAAAGACCAAATCCAACAATGCATTGTTAATGAAGTGCAAACAAGTATTGTCTGATACTTCTTATTCCTCTGAGCCACAGACCTCCATTGTTGTCTCCAAACTATACAGAATTCTCAACTAAAGGTCTACTTACTAGAGTTGTCTGGAGCTTTCAACTGCACAGTCTTCCTCAAAGCTAGTAAGTGGACCTTGAGTTAAGAATTTCCTCAACTACACTTTCCAAAGTCAGGAATTGATGTTGGCGTTCGACACTGGCATTGCAGTTTATTTTGAACGCCACACACTCGAGCAGCAAATTTGGATTCATCCGCAGGTAAAAATAGTCCCCAGCAAACGCATTATTATCTCCTGTTAGAGTAATGTTTGCTAAAAAAGCAGGTGTACCCAGGTGTGTAAGGAGCCTTTTTTAAAAGTCAAAGCACATATTTATGTAAAATTTAAAAAAAAAAAAAGGATTTACATCTTCAGTAGGAAACAGTAATCAGGGCTAAGTGCCACAGACAGATTAGGGAAATCATACAGAATTGAGAGAGAGACATTGTTGGTTTTGATCTTTTTACAGGACTCGTCCAAAATAAATAGCAATATCAAAAACAATAACACCAGCTCTGACAAAATCAAGATGGCTGACAAGAGTGGGCTCCATTTGGTTGACATTTTATTTCATGGTGGTAGGAACACAAGACAAAGGTCATAAAGTTAGTAATGTTCAGGTCATGCCACTCTTACTCGGTGCACTGCCCATTGAGGAGGTTTGCGCAGTCAGACAGTAGTTTACAGAGGCCAGACATGGAGGGTAATCCACATGTAGACATAAATAAGAGAAAGAAAATAGATTAAAAAAACAAAACAAAAACAAAAACAGTAAATAGAATATTTTTTGTAAAAAGCCAGAGGGGACGTTTGCAGAGGCCCCCTGGGATTTTTTTGTGTATGAGCATTATTACTAATATAATTATCATTATTATTATGTATTACTCATTTACATTATGGGGATGAGGCTAATACACTGGCTAAAGAAAGGAAACGGTTATATGGATGAAGTCTTTGTCACCTGCTCAGAGTTGAGGTGACCGGTTTTTAAGGCAATTCATAGTTTCCACCCAAACCATAGACTGTGACTGTCTCGACTGTTCTTGAGTCCATCCGAATACACAAGAATCTCTCCTGTATTAAGTGATACCACCTGAATGGGTCAAATTCAAACAGGGTGGTAAAATAAGACCAGTCTAAGGTTAATAGAGTGAGTGCTGGAATTTAAGCGTGTCTTCAGACACCAGAGGAAGAGGTTCCTGGTCTGGTGCGGACACTCAGAGCTTGATTACACACAACACAGTTTATAGCTTTAGGGCTATCCCTCCCCCATGTACATGAAGTATATCATCGTGTGGGTGAACAGACAAGTCAGACATGGTTCCAGTGTATATCACTAAAAACATAAACCTCCACAGATCACACATTTGCTAAATTTACACTTAAAAATTGCAGGGCTGTACAAAAACAGGTTGCTTGATGAATGAAGAAGAGAAACATAATCCAGAAATGAAAGAAAAAAAAAATTGTACAAGACATGATACTCATCCACAAACAGGCATGATTTTGTCTTAGAATATTGCCAAGGTTCTCATATCAAAACAAGAGTGTCTTTAAGTCAGTCGACGCAGCTCATTGTGGTTCAGCAAAGACGACTCCACACGTTGCATCAGTTCACTGAATGTTACAGAATTTGCACTAGTAATACACAACTCATGCGTTGCTATGTTAATTTGCAAGTACTGTAGGATTATGCATCTTTTCCCATTTTTGTGTGGCTGTTATGGCTTCAAAAGGTCACAACAACATCACAGTCTCTTTCTCTCTCTTTCTTTCTTTCTTTCAATCTTTCAACAGCCGAAAAAAGACTCCTCCAAGAATGTTCCCAGGTCAAATACGAAAAGAAATTAAGTCTCAGGCAGAGTTTGTTTGTTTTTTTTTTTGAAGTGTTTGTGTTGACTGTTGTTTGACAGGACATTCCCAGGAGTAGTCGCTCTCCCCGTGATAAGATCTCTCCTTGCTTCCTTTCTGTCTGTCCTTCTTCTTCTTCAGTCTTTGCTCTCAGCTCCTCCTTAAGGTCAGATACGGTAACAACTCTTCCCCTTATGCACCATTCAAGGTCCTGCAAAACTAACTGCTCCCGAGAAAAAATAAGACCAAAACAACAAAATAAAAAAAAGGAAAAAAAAAAAAAAAAGATACAGGGAATGAACAAGCATAAAACATTATTCCCCAGCTCTGTTGTTTCTGGAATTACATCAGTGGATGTGGAGAGAAAAAAACCTGTTTTAGTCAATGCAAAAAAAACCAAAAACCAAAAACAGTGACATTTCAAATTAGAAACCTTTTTTTTCTTTTTTTTTTTTTGTGGAACGAAATGGAAATAAAAGAACAAACAAAGAAAATCCAGATTCAAACCAACACTGCAGAAGTGCATGCATTTATAGTGGTCATCATTAATTCATCTGCGGATTGTAAAACAGAACGCACAATAGTACATGAGAAGCACAATTTTCCAAAGAGAACCCATCTTACATATTCACAGTCTCAGGTATTATTTATATACTCTATATTTATAACATTTATTCATGTCTATGATTCATGTTTTGACTTTTGACTAATAAAATGCGAGTCATTGTGGAATGTAGCGCGCTCTCTCATCGCAGTGTTAGTGAGTCATATTTCAAAACTAAAGCCTCAGATGGGAGTCAGATCGAGTTTTTTCTCTTTCGTGTTATACATATAATTTTTTC
>NW_019524898.1:436195-469880 GCF_002814215.2 Seriola lalandi dorsalis | reverse complement strand
TTCTTGCTGCAGCAGCTTGACTGATAAAAAGTCCCATTAGTTAAATACAGGGGGCTACTGAGGCTGAATGCAGAGTCTTGACAGTAGACGTCAGCTGGCTGCAGCGTTAAAGAACTGCACACGCCAGCTACAGGATACACAGCGTCCAGCTCTCATGGGGAGGGAGGGGGGGTGGTGGAGAATGTACGTCTATATAGTCATGGATGTATAAGCCATGCTTGGGGAATGTGGATGATAAGATATGGCACCAAGACAAGGCAGTAACCAGAGATCATCAGCGATGGCCACCAGTGTTCAAGTAATGAGCGCTGAAAAGGTGCAGGCTTTTTTTTTCTTTTTTTCCTGTAAGTTGGCGTTTGTTTTAAAACAACAAAATATGACAAGATTGAAATCTCTTTTTTTCACAGAGATGCTTGTTTTGTTTTTTGTTTTTTTTGTTGAAAAAAGCTGAAGAGCCAGGGCGGTAAAGAAAAGAAAAACAAAAACAAAGTGTGTTCTGTGAACGGAGGTGCAGAAGAAGAAAAAAAAAAGAAAAGAAAAAAGTATAAAACAAAAATTAAAACAACATATTCATTTTCTTTCCATATAAAAAGCAATGAAAAGTATACAAAAATAGAAAATAATTACAGCAGGAGACATGAGCGCTATGGAGGGAGCGGGTGGGAGGGTTTTCTCTTTTTCTTTTTTTTTCATTTCTCTCTACGGTTTGTCTCTGCCGGGTTATTTGGCGGCGGAACAGTGTAATATTTTGGGGCTGTTTAAGGCGTCCTCCACCAAGTGGAGCTCCACGCCGTCCACCACCACGTCTTTGATGCAGCCAACAAAACCAGTGCTGTAGGCTTTGGGCAAACGACGGGCCACGGCCAACTCCTCCAGACCACCTGAGAGGAGACAGAGGGAGAGGTTAGCATGATGATGAATCAGCTCCTGCACAGAGACACTAACTCTACACGACAACTGAGTATAATTACAATTATAATTAAAACGCTCTCAGTTTGAAATGCAGAATGTCTTAAAAAAATGTTAATTTCAAAGCTCAGCCCATGATATCCCTGGATGACATCATTAGGGTTTATTCTCTCAGCTCTTCCAGCCGACATTACACAAGTCTGCACGACTAGCAAACTGATGCTACGTGTAAAATCTGCGGAGGGCCCCTTTAAAGATAAAACACGGGGACGCAGATTTGGATTTCATAACAAACTAAACCTATAAATGTCATCAAAAGGTTTTACCAGAACTATTTTGGCAGCGACGTTTATTTATGGTACTAGAGCAAGTGACTTGTCTTTGTCAGGCAGCATTAGAGGCTTTGATTTCTCGCATTGATGACACCAGCTGATGGACATGACAGGATGACACTTTATTTGTCAAACGGCCGTGATCAAAGGGAGAAGGAGCTTGCTCGCCAGCCAACGGAGACTGAGTTAAGATAGATGAGAGAAAGGTTTCTTTTCATTTGACGCGGTTCACAAAGGGCTCAGAAATGTGCTTCAAATAAAAGGCGGTGACAGAGTGTAAAATTAAGACTATCATCCTCATTATTTTTTATTTGTTTCCACTTTTATTCCCGTCAACTCCCAAGACACCCGTCCACCAAACGCTGTTTTCAGAACTGTGGCGGCTTTTCCTAAAA
The DNA here is from genome assembly GCF_002814215.2 of Seriola lalandi dorsalis. Lineage (NCBI taxonomy): Eukaryota > Metazoa > Chordata > Actinopteri > Carangiformes > Carangidae > Seriola > Seriola lalandi. The sequence continues at coordinate 468,244 of NW_019524898.1, read as the reverse complement.
GTCTAAGTTATAATAGGTGCAGCGCTCCTCCTCCTCCTTCTTCTTCGGCTGCTAATCCACGGATGCTAACAGCGCTAACTACCCATTTGTTCCTCTATTCATTCCAAACATACCAAGGACATAAAGTCCAACCTGTCAAATAACTTGCAGCCAGCACACAATGTAAAAAGGCCAATTCACCCAACTTGAAACTACTTTCAGTCAAGAAAATAGTCCCTATTAAGCTATTGACAGCGTGTTCCAGGACGCAGTTTCTGAGCAGCGAAATCATCAGACCATTCACTTCCATTTTAGCAGGGTGGTGGCTTTGACCGCATGGCGAGGTACAAAAAGTTCATTGAGAAAATACCTCTAATTTCTGGGTGAACTGACCCTTGAAAGTATCTGTGAACTGGATGGGAGTTAACTGGCTCCTGTTCTTATCCATCAGCCACAGAGAGAATAGAAGAAAAAGGGACATTTCTTAATATAAAAATATCATGGATTTGTACTTCAAAGCAAACGTTTCAGTCGCTTGTACTTTCCATTTTGCTTTGACTTTATTTCACTGTTTCATTTTCTGCACTTACTCGTCAATTTCAAATGATCCAAACGTCTTTTACTGTTTTTTAACTGAGTCTCAGCATTTTTTTTTTCTCTGTGGAGACTTGATGACCTAATTGCAGGGTGTGTGGCTGGCTCATTTTCCCGTTTTTGATGGTGTTTTGAGCTACTCTTTGGAGCCAGCACACCCAAAGTAGTCATTAGTGTCTTTCTCAATAAATCAGCATGAAACGTCTTTATTCAGAATTTCATGAGATCCATTCGTATGTGGAGAGAGAGAGAGAGAGAGAGAGAGGCTGACCCCAGTTTTTTGATGCTTTACCTGCTGCTCTCTCTCCCTCTCTGCCGTCTACACTGTCAGAATCCTCCTGCATCCTCTTCCTTTCTTCCCTTTATGTTCGTCTCCCCCCCTGCATTCCCCATTTCTCCGTCTCTTCCATGTTTTCTCTTTTTTAATCTGTCAGGCTGAGAGTTCACATCCCCGTCGAGCTCTTTACATCCCCTGTCCGTGCCCCCTTTAATCGGATTGCGTGCCTCCGAATCAGGGATCGACAGGGCTAATTTCATGCGAGTTACAGATGAATTAATGATGAACAGTGAAAAGGGGATTTAAAAAGGAGAAGGGCTCTCGATGGGAGGGCTGTGTGAGGATTATGTATTCTTGCTGCAGGGCTCGCTCAGCACCTGTTCCACTGCACTGCCTCCCTGTGTATACGTACGTGTGTGTGTGTGTGTGTGTGTGTGTGTGTGTGTGTGTGTGCGTGCGTGCGCTCGTGTTTGTACACGTGTACCTGAGTGCACGAGCGCAGACCCTCTTACGTCTGGCAGCGTGTCTCTTAAATGTCACTCAGGCTGCCTCTCCTCTTCACCACTGTGCGCTTTGCATTTTAAAGAACAGCCTGACTTTATTTCTCCGCCCGTCCTCAATGTTATTTCCTCAGAACGTTCAATCCTGCCGTGCCATGTGTGTTCTTTCACAAACCATTTTCTCTGAGCCAAGTTCAGACCAAATTGAACTCGAGGTAGATAACGGGCTGACTTTGGCCATTTTCAATTCAGGAGAGAAGACAACTTTTGAGTTAGTCAGATAGCCTTTCATTTCTCAACTCAATACCTGAATAGGCATGGACATTTTTTTTTTTTTTTTTTTTGCACAAAACGCAATCTTTTTTCCCCTGCCACAGACTTTGCTTATCCTCTGCAATGCCAATGAGTTCATTGCTCATTTCTGGCAGCCTTCTACCAGTGGCCAGGATGAAAAAGTACTACAGAATTACAAGTATTCCCCCGGTTTGATGTATTGCATTTGTAGACACATTTTCAAGTATGAATGACAGTTTTCTTTTTCTTTCTTTTTTAACATGTGTGGTTACCTACCCAACCAGAGTGCTCCGTCTGTGTCCAGCTGTGTTGCTGCCAAAGGCGACGACCCCGTTACCGCTGCCTCATTGCCAACCTGTAGAGAGCCGTCTCTAAGTGCTCTGAGGAGGAGAAAGAAAAAGAGAGAGACATGCAGTTGGAAGTTGGTCTGATGCATGGGCGTCACACCGAATAGCTGTAAATTGCAGTTTCATTTAATCTGAAGCATCAAGACTCCATTCCTCCACTGGCAGCGCACTGAGCACTCACATAACTGCCTTTGCCAAGCAGCATTCTAAATGTGCCTGTCTACCAGCTAACAGATGCCGTTACAGCGCCATTCATTTTAGGTGGCTCCGTGTTATGCATTAGCACACACTTAAGAATTGTGACGATGGGGCTAATTCGAACCCCGCTAAAGTGGGTCTCCAACAGAGAGAGTGTCATTAAAGGCGAGCCGCAAACACAGATAGATTTGTAGCTACGTGAGCTCCGTGCCACACGCTGCGATTTACACCATCATCAACATCCAAATCATATCATCTTCCAGCAACTCATGTGGTCCGCCCCCCCCACCCCCCCACCGTAAGCCTGGGATGAGATTGGGCCAAATCCCTGTTTGGAATGGATGCCGCAGCTTTTCGGGGATCGATTATTCTTGCCTTACGCGACCAATCTAATTATCCCCCTTACTTCCATTCTCAGCCATGTTGAAAGCAAATGTTCAGCAGCGATAAAGGAGCAATCGCATGGAAAAAGGTGCTAAGTGGGTCATTTTCAAAAGTTCAGGCTGTTCATTTGTTTCTAATAAAAGGGATCCATTAGTGTGTTACATCACTGTGCGGCTGCTAGAACCTGCATTATTGTGTCTACTTTATGGGTTATTTACTTCCGTGTAGACTGCAGACACATGCTGGAGTGTTGATTTGGAACAGGAGAATATACGCCGCTAAAGCACGACCATGACAGCTGAGCTTGAATAAAGGGTTTCCTGTGTTCATAATTTTAGTTTTAACACTTTCATCTTTTCAGCTGATACTGTGCTTGTATACTGTAAAATTCCTACATGAATTTGTGTTTAATAAAATTACCACACAACAAACCTCAGGCGGAAACATTAGTGTTGCTCTTGGTGAGTGAAGGAATTGCAACGTTTCTTCTAGACTGGCAAGTAAACCGCTGTTAATGCAAACGTTAGCTATGTAGCAATAGCAAAACTTACAAGTAGTTCCTTAAAATAAAAGTTGTTCTAATGCATTTCTTTGCCTTATATTACATATTCTGACTTGTGTGTCTGTTTTTTTTAAAAGGAGCAATATGATTAAAGTTGCACAGTGAGTGGGGAACTGTTACTGGGGCCCAGCAGCTAATGTTTACCTCAGGGTTGTCTCCCAGGTCAATGTGTCCGTCCACGCCCATGCACATTATGTCTTCAAATAGGGTCAATGTATGTAAGTGAGTCTACTGTATGTATACAGTGTATGTGTTTATACAGACACTGTGAGGAATTATTAATATTTCCTATGATTTCCTATCCTCTGTTGGGATGTTGCCACATGTTCTTCCTTTTTGAACATTCATTAATGTGTCTAAGCAATTTGATACGCAATGCGTCAGGCTCATGCATGACCGGGCATGAAAATAACCTTAATCTGAATCTAATGAGAGTCATCTCAGTGCAAGGGATCACTGTGCAGCAGAGGATTCATGCAAGAGATCTCACAGTTTGCATCAACACAAATACTATATGGATTAAGTGTAATCCTGGTCTAACTGTAAAAGCTTTCACTCCTGATCCGCGACTACCTGCCGTCTCGCATCTCACCTGCTGGCCTTGATGCGTATCCAGCGGTTGGTGTCGACACGCACCGAGGAGCGCAGCACCACGGGCTTGGAGCCCAAGTCGTACGTCATCTGGACGTGACCGTCCACGATGGCCAGGGCGATGTAATCCGAGCGCTCCACGCCCTTCCCGCTCCACAGCACCAGGCCCTGGGTCGCCTCTGTCCGGATGCTCAGCTCGAACTTGTTCACCAGCAGAGCCTTCTCACTAGCAGAACAGAAAACACACGAGTAAGCTTAGTGGTCCAACTCATCAAAAACAATACTAATCTACACCGTAGCTGACGCAGCTCGAGTGACGCTTGTGTCATTTGTATTTGCATATGTGAAGCAAAGGGACTTCTGCTGCTGTCTCGAGGCTACGTTACAAATGACTCAAGCGTGACATATGGTTGTATTCGCCTGCACATGTAGCCAGAAAAGCTTCGTAGCTCGAGCTCTACAGCATCTCAGTAACAGAGACACAGAGACGTTTCAGGAGAATCAGGAAGCAGACAGAGTTGAGGAGTAGCAGTTTGTCTGTTGGCCTTTCTACTTCTAATTGAGCCTGAACTGCTACTCCTCAGTACTTCCTCTGTGTGTGTGTGTGTGTGTGTGTGTGCCTTTTAGGCAGCTGTTTGATCTCCAGTCCTCTGACTGCTACAGCTGTGAGGGTGATTTGGATGCAGACACCAGTGACTTCCACCTATCCTTAAGAGGCGCTGTATGTCACTGCCACTGATGTGTGAGAAACATACACACCGTGATGTGCCTCTGCTATCCACCATCGCACATCCACTCCTGGACACACAAACACACACACACACTTACAGTCACACCTAAAGTCCCTGTGCTCTTTGCGAGTCCAGCAGAGATACAGTAGACTTCCACAGAGTCGTGTTTGTGTGTATATGATTGTGTGACCGCGTCATCAATCAGCATCTGTGCATTTGTCTCTGCACATCTGGGCGACTGGATCTACTTCCACCTTCTTCGACGGGTATTTAAACACAGAGACAAAAACAAGGTGACAACACATACGACAAAGAGCCTATGACATGGATTAAAAAAACAACAACAACAACAACAGAGCAGCACAGAGCTGGAGATAAAGATTAGACAAGACAGACAACAAGACAAAGGACTCAGCATAGCAAACAGGGAGGCTCATGGGATTACAAACAGGACAGGAAATGGGAGGGGATAAAGAGAAATTGAGTATGACGCCTTCTCCTTAAACTGTAAGAAGTTTTTTTTTTTTTTTTCAAATTTTCTGTGAGTATTAATATTGAATAGTGAGCAAGAATTAAAAATAGAAGCAATGGGATGATATTTAACAGCCTGTAGCGAGGCTGGTTCACCTCAGCAGAAATTAGGGAGGGAAAGAATCCAGAATCAAATTTGATTTCCTCCTTCAAAGACATGCTTAGGTTGGGAAACTTCGACCTCCTTGATTAACTGAATCTGCTGAGGTTAACAGGAAGAAAAAAAGTATGACTTAAGAGCATCATATTTGTTTTTTCTTCAGGGAAGAAAAAAAACACACATAAAGCTCAGCGAACCCCTCTCCTGGCAAACCCTCAAAGAGCTTACAGGGCCCAATAAATCTCCATCGGAGCAACTTGTCAGTGATAAGGTCAAGGTTATTAAAAGTGCTGAATATATCATGAATAAAACAACAACGGCGCACGGCGTTCTAAATCTTATATACACCACTGACTTTATAGATTTCTAGTGTGTTTGCTGTTTCTTTTTGTAAATAGAGGGATTTTATCTACTTATATGTATTCAAATTCTCAGAGGGCTTCTCAGAGTGCTGTCCTCCATTTCAACTCTAGGTGGCAGTAGTGGTTAGAATAATAAAGAAGCCATCAGGGAGGACAGCTACTGCAAAGAGGCTGCAGCTCTGGCTGGTTCTGTGCCGTTATCAGAGCTCTGAACTTGAGAATTAATTGAAGCGTACGCAGTGGCTCTTTGTGATTCGTATTGGTAACTCTATCTCAATAATGGAAACAATGTTGTCTCTGCAGGCGGAGGATTTAGCCCTGTGAGAGGTCGGGGAGGAGGGGTTGTCTGGAGAGAAAGGGGGTGGGGGTGGGGATGAGGAGGCGAAATGTGAGTGGACGGCATCAAAGTCTAAAAGCTTTGAGAGACTCACCTCTGGTCAGATGGGTTCTCCAGAGACTCAGGACTTAAGGGAGCAGGGGAGAAAGTCAACGGCATGCAGTGTAAGCGCAAGAGGCCAGAAGGAAAGAAGGAAGGAGGGGAGGAGGGTGTTGTGAGTTCACTGGGCGACTCACAGAGGTCTGGTTAAGACCCGGAGCTGCAAAAAGCATAACTTATCGGCTCTACTACAATATCGACCATGTCAAGAGTCGATAACAACTGTTGTGTGATCGTAGGAAGTGTGTAGCTTAGCACAGATCACACCACGGCCATAAAAGGTGGTTCTCAAGGGAACCACTTGGATCGAGATGGATGATTAATGCACCAAAATGCCCTGATATCAAGCATTTTTCTTTTTTTTTTTTTTTAAAGTGAGCATCAAGATTTAGCACATTCATTGTCAGAGTCCACACTGGTAAAAAGCCTGCTTTAAGTCGCCGTCCAATTATTGAAGAATTCCTTTTTTATATTTATGGCGCTGCATGCCACAGTGCAGCAGCAATTACCTTCTGTCGAGAGATGAAAGCAGTGAATGAGAAAAATTGGGAAATTGTCAAAAAATGGGGTCAACCACCATATCAGAGGACAGTCATGGCCAGATATGATTTGTCACTGAAATAATGGTGCTTGAGCAAATCGACCTGAGCTTTCAGGTGCGGGCTGAGAGGTGAAGGGAGGCGAGATCAGAGAACGCTGTAAATAGTAACAGAAACATTAAACCAAGGTGAGCGTTTGACATTCTGGCCTCACCCCGGCTCTTAATGGCCTCTTGAGAAATTTATTCATTTCCTTTACAAAATCAAATCATGCCGAATTGATCGGCGCACCCTCGGAGTGCTGCTCTGTTTTGCTTATATTCACACTCATTGTGGCTCTTAGTAAATGTGACATCCATTAAACTTTTGACAGTCTGGCTCCAAGGACCACTGTCCCCTCCTGCTAAGTGAGATTGATGCCCATGGCTACACACTGCCGAGAGATCTCAACTGGAGGTCTAATCTACAAAGGGAGACAAATCTGTGATTAACATGTCACTGGCTCACTGTACGACCGACTCCGTAATTATTCACAATTACACTTAGAGATCTGGCAAAAACGAAATGACAGAGGCCCTGGCGTGGACTGGAACTCTGGGCAGAAACCAGTCAGCTTAATTTGAGCTGAATTCTGCTTCGTCGCTTTGTGGGATTCTTTAACAAGAGGTTACTTACCAAGCTAATGAGCAGGAAGAAAAACCCTTAACAACTAAGTCATGACCAAGGGCTTTCCCAAGCAGCAACTCCTCAGGCACCAGAAACTAGGTTAAGGGGTATTTAGTATATCCTCCTCTTGCAGTTTTCAAGGGGTCTCATCCATTTCCCACATAACAGATAATGCCATTCAGCGTAAAGTGCATGGCAATTCGTTTTGTTTATGAACGAGTTACAACCATGCATAAAATATTACACATTCTTAGTACAGCAATTCATTTTCTCTGGAGGGGGAGGGGGGGTTAGCACAATGCTTATCATGCACCCATTCATGCTTCCCTCTGCACTGGGGGAAATAAAAAAAGACAGGATCTAATGACACTGCAGAATGTCTTTCAAATAATGAAATCTGTCAAATGAAATTATGGATGTGGAGCTTGAATGTAAAATCTGACTTTAACGCTAAAGATGATTTCTGTGTGGAAAATATGACAGGAAACTGAATGTATTTTAATCTCTTCATTTGGGTTAACTATAAAAAAAATGGCTTCTTTGTTGCTGTTAGTTGGGCTTTGATTTGAAGCTGGGCAGACGCCCGCTCAAAAAGTCTACTTACTCTGGGATCTCATTGGTCAGTTGGCTTGAGTGAAAAGGAAAGACAGTGAAGGACATTTATATGAGACACGACATGTGTGGACAACGACAGCGGAGGTCAGACTGAAGGACAGGACAGAACAAGGATACACAGAAAGACACACACACACACACACACATACACACACAGAAACATACACACACACATCTGACAGAGTTCTCCGGCCAGTTGTTTCTGAGTGAGTTGTGTGTCTCTGTGAGAGTGTGACGATCTGCAGGCTGTGGGTCGGTTTTCACACCTCTGAGTGTTTGTGTGAAGAGCTGTGTGATGAAGATATAGAGCCATATGCTTGATGTCTTTTCAGGTTCATCACATAAACATTTTTGTTTATGCCAACCTGGAGGCGCACTCTTGCCAACCTTGTAGATGGATGGAAGAGTAAAAATGTCTCATCAGCTGCCTAAAGGGACGGGATTTGTTTTTTGTTTTTTTGTTTTTGTTTGTTTACACCCATTTGAAAACCATTTTACACTTGCCTCATCAACATTTTCTCTTTGCAGGGTGAAAATCGCAGGCGACATGTCTAACTCCCCGGATGCCAGTTTTATGGTAACAGTCATATATATATATTCAGAATAGGATAAAAAGATTAATCATGCATGTGTGCTTATTGTCCGGCGTCAGTGTGAGCTAAGCAGGAGACCACGGAGTGAACTGAGCGCGCTCAGGGCGACACCGTGAGTGTTAACCGTCTTGCTAATTAGTAAAATCCTGTCAAAAGCGAAGTAGGACTGGCACAGACGGGGGGATGAGCTATTAGCCAAGCGCCTAGTTCACCCTGAAGCCCTAGCACTGATGATATCATCAACACTGTCATCACAGCTTACCAAGGGAGGAGATGGATAGACAAGAGGGGTTATTTGGCTAATAGCTATTACAATGGAGATGTTAGATGAAGCTGAATATATGAGGATGCTCCCCTTGTCCTCTTCCTTACCTCTTTGTAACGGCGTTGTGGTACTCAATGAACGTCCGCCCGTCAAAAGCGATGGCCTCCGTCTCTCCGGCAGACTTCTCGTAGATGGCTGTGAAGAAGGGGGCAGGGGTGGGAGGGCAGTGGCGCGAAAGAGGATTGTACAGAGGATGAGATCACACCAATCAATATAAGACAGAGGGTTCAGTTATCAGAGCCGAAGGCAATGGAGTGTGAGCAAATGGGGCAGGGGGTGTGTTGGTGCGTTTGTAGTTTTAATTAACGTGAAAGGGACAGCCGGCCACACGCACAAGGTTAATGGCGAAGGCAGTGACTGAGTGTGTGAGACAGATCGGGCCGGAGTGAGTGTGTGTCTTTGGCAGAGTGACACGAAGATGATGAAAGGGGTGCGCAACTCTCGTCAAAGAGCTTTTCATGAATATTCAAGTGACACATTTCATCACTTTCATAATTGCTGCTTCAGTTTGAAAATCAATTCACAATAACCCCAACATAAAAGAGATTAACACGTGTAATATCAACGTTATTACCTTTCTTAGACAGAACAAAACCAAAAACAAAGGGCTTCTAAGCAGAAGTAGACTAGTGGTTCACCGGCCGCTGAAACACGCCAAGAACAAGCTGTGTTACATAAAGCATCACTGATTTCAGTCCCACTCATGCATCCAAATTGCTGCCAGGTATCCTTTCAGAGTAAAACCAAATAATGTTGGACGAAGAAACAAAACAATGTGTGCACTTACAATGGCTGATTGCAATTGCACACAGCCTTTATGGCGTGTTCTCAAGCCAACAAGCGCTGAACCTAACAAAAATATCTGGACTGACAAGAGTGATCAGTAGGATGAAGACAAATGTGGACGGACGGACGGACGGTGAAGATGGCAGCGAGATACTCACTGTTCTGACAGTGTCCCCCTGAGAAGCCGTTGAGACACACGCACTCGTAGGTGTCCAGCTGGGGGCTGCAGAGGCCGCCGTTGTGGCAGGGCTCCTGAGAACACGGGTGGTCCTGGAACATGGCTACGTCGCTGGAGCGCAGGGCGTGCTCCTCTCTGAGGACGGGTGTGCCCATCAGAATGATCTGGGAGCAGAAAAACACAGGGTTGAAACGGCCTCCGGTCATTTCTGCACACTAACAGTCAGCTTCCTGCTAGTTATTAATGTCTGTATGATGTCTTCTGTTGCTCTGAGTGAGTTTTAGTCTGAGAAAAATAACCCAGATGAGGTCATCAGGTGTTGTCTCGGCTTGGGCTTGGAGACAGCACATTAACATGTGGATAGGATGCACTGAGGCATGGAGTTTGTTAAACTGGGCATTTACTAGGCAGTGAGGGTCTAACAAAAGTGGACTGTGTGGGTGTGTATTGATCAGTGGCCTGGGAACAAAACAAGCCCACAGCTCATTTTGATTCAAACGTTGCTAAATCCTGATTTGTGCACAGAAATAACAGAAATCAGAAACTAAAATAACCAAAGCTGTTCTGAGAAGACCGTCAGAAAACCGTCTTCATGTAAGTGTGTTAACTCACAGTAAGACTAATTGAGAAAATATACACTCCATACCCCAGTAAGGCTAACATTACGGTTTTTAAGTCCCTAGAAGCTGAATTAAAATCTGTAGTTTAAAAACAGCGGCTGGATTTTTCCTGTAAATCAAACCAGTGTTTCAGTCTAATCACATGAATCACTCCTCTGTGTTTATGCAGTACTCTCTAATTGTTTTTGACCTTTCTTTGGAGGGTTACCTTTCTGATTCTTGTCTTGCTTTTCCATCTCTTACCTACGTTTCATTGCTTTTTGCTGTCAAACTTATCTGATTTATTTTTTCTCTCCTTAACAAAACACTTGAAGATTATCATTATTTACCACGCTGGGTTGTTGTCATGGAGTTCTGAGGTGTTGTGTTTTCAGCCGAGTGATCATTAAAACCAATTATCACGACACATGACTAAATATCTGTGTACAGTGATACTGTAGAGTTTATTTAACATGTTATTCCTCTGAACATGAATGCCACGCTGTCGCCGCGCGGTAAAATGCCTCAGAAATGAGGTGTTGATACAACACACGCGTTAAACAGTACATCAAACTGACAGTGCATACCCATCCTACTCATAATTAACTATTCCCTACAGGCCACGTAAGACAAACGCCACATTTAGCTTTTGATTAGCTCCAAACTGTCAAGGGAAAGTTTGCAGAAGAGAACTAATGACAAGTTTGTGCAAACAGAAACATCCTGCCTTTGTTCCACTGGGTTATTTTTGGCACTCAGAGATGAGCTTTTTGCTGGAGAATGGAGAAAAAAAAAAAAACAGAAAAAAAAAAACTGGAGGGCTGTCAGGGAAAGATCTGAGAATAATGAAATGGAGGGACTTCAATATGTGCATTCTATTATTAGTGCACGCTAATCCAAATGAGCAGAACCACTGCCCGTCACAGTGTGAGCTTATAATGGAAAATTACTAATGTGGGGGTCTGTAGTGTGACAGCTGGACAGCTAATAACTTACGGTTCGACTTTGCTACAGAGTCATTAAAATAACACACTGTATTTACATTAGCCGAATCCATAAGCAAGAGCGATGGACACAGCAGCCCATCAAGAAATAGAGGCTTGTAAACATTTACCTTTTGGATTGTTCCCTTGAAGCCTTCTGTGAGAGCGGCGACTCTTGCCAGTCGGCTGTAATCAGGAGCTCCACCAACGAAAAGAGACTCTTTCAGGTTAAGATCTACGTGCAGATTCTGATGAGACAGGGACATAAAGAGTTTTCAGCTGGTAAGCTCAAGCCGTGCAATCTCAAAGATAAAAATAAATATATAAAGCTCCACATACTTTATATCTTTCAGAACGCCAATTTAATCTTTTCCATATCCCATCTGCACTTTCTCTCAGGGCTTTTCTATTCAGCACGTAACGCCTTTACTTTAGTAAGTGGACTTATCTGTTTGTGTCCGGGGAGCCTGAAATAAGTTGTATCCTTTGCAGACATGTCACAGTCATATAGATTGTCACATTAAAAGAAAAAGGATTTATCCATATTGTAGCCAGCAGACGCTTTAACTGCACTTCCTTGCCTTTTTTCCTTGTCAATACACTTGATACATTACAACATAATTGATTCTATGTCTCTCAGAGAGAGTGGTCAATTATCCTCTATCTGTGAGACATAAAAAAAGGACTACAATGGGAAATCAGGGGCAGGCTGGACTTGAGATATGGATGGTTCTTTACGGATATTCCTAATGAACGGCTGATTATAAGCACCGACCTTTCAAACACTTGAGTGTGGAGACACATTAATTGCAATTCATTCACGCGACAGACAACTATGAAATTCGATTCTCTCCACCAAACCTTTGGGACAATTGCTTTGTATTAGCAAGGTGCCACTTCCTCCTTCTGCATGGAGGAGCCTGGCCCACTTCAGAAGGAAGGAATTAATGATCTTTATTTTATGTAGGGCAGTAATTGCCAGAGGGGTAAAGTGGAGTTAATTGCTGGAAAAATGATGGAAGGGGCCAAATAAACAGGCTTTGTGCAGGCAAGCTGGCGCCGGCTGGGCTTTTATTTAGGATCGGATTTGGAGAGCAGGAGGCAGTGGTGCTTGGCTGAAGCCCGGGGGCTGTGTCACTGCACCTTGAAATGCTTCCAACAGAGACAGGGTGGGGAACTTGGCCAAAGCTGCTGGACACAGCTGTGGCTGGTGCCTCTCGGCTCAGCGAAAAGTTGTCACCAACTGCGGGGCAGAGTTGGCCACCTCAGGCTCTTTATGTAGACCTTTACTGCTCGGCAACACTCGCTTACTCTGACGCAGATGCAAACTGAGCTTTGTCTTCAAGAGTTTTCTACCTTGTTTAAGACCTTTTATTGTGCGATTGAGCATGGTCTACCTCTGCGTAGTTACTTTCTCTACGGCTCTAAAGTGAGATGTCATGCAATGAAATGGTGCATCATGTTCTGATTTGTAGGTAATAATCTGCACCTGGTGAAAGGAGACAGCTGGTTCCATGGAGTGATTCTGACTCGGTGATGTTTGTGTTATGTGGTGAGTGAGTGGGTGAAAGAGTGAGCGACTTTTATGATATTATGGAGAATCATTCCTGTTTGCGAAAAAGAAGAGAGAGCAGATGACAAAAAGAACAGCCCAGCTTGGCTTGGCACCTCACCGTCTCCTACGATGTATTTCTTCCCCTTCGCTCGCCTCCCGTCTTCGCTCTCACTTTTTCCCACAGCCACGCGGCACTGGCGTGCTATGTCCGCCTACACCGGACTAATGAAGACGTTTCTTTGTTGCTGAAAACAATGGCCATCACAAAGATGACTGCCTTCTTTCCTTCTTCCCTCCCACCTTCCCACCCTCCTTCCACCCCCACAGCAGATGGACCGAGGTGAAAGCCAAACCGTGTTCTTTAAGAGCATCTCTACTTCGGTGCTGTGTGCGTGCGTATGGCGTTTATGAAATGGCAAAGTTTTTCTACAGAACTGGCACCTTTAAAGCTGCCCGCCGCTCTGCAGAAGTACCTTTTTTTTTTTTTTTTTCTGTGCTGTTGTGTATGGAGAGAGATGGGGGTGAGAGGACACAGTGAACGACTCAAATGAAAAATGGGCTAAGGTGTGACTGGGACTTGTCTCATTACCTTGCGTGATTTCTTATTTCCAGACAGCACATCATAGAGAAGGAAAGAAAATAGGGAGGAAGAGAGTTATTAGGGGAAGACTAGTAAGTGTCTGTGCAGAGAAAGGCATGCGGAGCTACAGTAGGCAAGTGCAAAAGCCCATGAAACACGCACCCACACACACACACACACACACACACACACACCCTCATGTACACATACATACACACCGGGCACATCTGTAAGAGCATTAAACATAGCTGCAGTGTGTGAGATAAGTACATTAAATAAGAATACAATAAAAGTGAAGAGCCCGCTTTCCTGCGCATGCACCTTTTGTATTACTGAACGTACACATACACATATACCCACAAAGCCGTGTGCAAGTGTGTGTTTACACTTAAAGAGAGAGTGAATGCAAATAAGACACCCAGTCTGAGAAGGCCATGCATGAAGCAGATGGTGCCATTAAGAAAAGATCTCCAAACTTCATGGATGAAAGACTGTGAATAGTGCCACTTAACCCAACCTCATTTACAGACTGCTGCCACTCAGCGAAAGGTGAAGTCAGGCTTTTTTTAAATTTATTTATTTTATTTCTCCTATCCGCACCTACGCGCCTTTGAAAATATGTACTTCATCATGCCGGCAGCCCGAGCCATCTTTGATATGATGAACACTCCCGGCATGCAATATGTATCCATAAGTGCGCGTGTGCGACCACCTTTGATGTGATGTGGGGCTTTCTCTGAGCAAAGCGTTCTGTAACTCCCTCCTCGTTCTTAAAGCCGGAGTAGGAGAGAATTAGCTGAGAGCCACACTCGATGGGGGTCTCTGCATTGAGCTCCATAACTAGTCTCGGCTCATCCTTTGCGTCCCCTCTGTCCCCCCCAACCCCCAGCCCCTCCTCCCTCCATGCTTTCGCCTTGGTCTTCTCTTTTAATAAGATTTTCTGCCTGTGTTGCTGGAGTAAAACACAATTACCATACGGACGATTGGAGGCAGTGGGGGAAGGACAGAGCAGTGAGAGGAAAAAAAAAAAAAAAAGTAGGAGAGCATTGCGTCTTAGAGAACGATGATGGAGTTGACAGAGTGCATGTTCATAATCACAAATTACACTGTTTAATATAATTGGATGACTTACAGGCTTATCAGACTATTAGATCGCCTTCATTTGGAAGCATGTACCTGCTTTATTGGTCCAGACGCGGGCCTGAAGAATTTCATTACGCTATTCTTGCTGCTGCTATCTCCTTTATCTGCCACTGTCTCCCCAGACGCCACCTCAAAGGCTGAATTCATAAAATTGACTGTACATCATCAGTAAAAACTGCTTTTCCTTCCTGTGTGTAACAGCAAATTTTATCTCCAGCACCGCAGTGAGCTGAAAGGCTGAAAGTTTCTTCTTCTTCTTCTTCTCCTCTATTTTTTGTTTTTAAAGTGGAATTACAGAACTTCTAAAATTAAGACAGCTTGTCAAACTGGGCCTCTCCATCTGGAGCTCTTCCTCTTACCTTGATGGATGTCGGGAGATAGTGGCATATTTTCAGCAAATCAAACCACATGGTGTGAAGCGGTGTGGAAAAAAAAAACCTCAGGAAAGGGAGGGAAAGTTTGCAGAGTCAACTGTGCGTGAAGCGGGCGAGTTGAAGCGCTTCAACTCAGGGAGAAAACAGAGCACTAACGCCCCGAGGCCGTGGCGATAAGAGCACGGAGACGATCAAACAAATGCAGGATTATACAACACAAGCAAGGCTAAGCACAGCAGGCAAAGGCCCATCAGTCCTGCGAACGAAAAAAACAAAACAAGATAACCATTTGTTAGCTTGCTCACTCTTACCGGTGCCTCCCCTCGGACGGGGTTCTTCTTGTTCACCATGATCTCTCCTTTGCGGTTTGAGCGCTCCAAGTTGATGGTGTTCCACACGTTGAGCTGGATTGGTTCTTTACTCCTGTATCACAAACAGTCATAGTAAAACATTGTGTCTCTATTTATGTTTGTTTTTTTAAAAAGCCTTGACTGTGATAGCCGCAGTGAGAGAGAGAGAGAAAGAGACACACAGGAAAGCCAGGGGAGAGAGAGAGAGAGAAGAAATCGCGCCCTGGTTGTTTTAACTTGAACCCTCATAGACGTGCTGACCTGATGGTGGCGGGACCTTTGCCCAGGTCGTAGCGGAACTCCAGGATCCCGTTGTTGAGGGACAGAGAGATGAAGTCTCCTTTTCCGTCCGATTTTTGGCCGTTGTAGAAGATCAAACCATTGGAGTCGTTAGCCATGAGGACCACGGTCATGCTCAGCTTTTGACTGCAGTCATAGCAAAAGCAGAAAGAGCCGGAGATACATTGGTACGCACGCCCACGACAAAACAAGGACGCATATACGCTTTCTTTTGATGTATGGCACTCCTTCTATATGGAAATTGGGTAGAGATACTATATATTCTACATGCTAAGGCCTAGATGAGGTGTTATTTGCGTAACCCTCATTGTCAATTCAGTTCAGGCTTACAGAAGGAGTGCTGCCTTGGGCGCAGAACGAGCTCTATGAAAACTACATGATATCCAGTGTTCAGTAATACCCACCGCACACGACTTGACTGTGTGGGTTTCATGCCGAGACATGGGACTTACCGCAGATCGTGCCCGTAGAGATGGAGCCCCTTCAGTTCCAGGTAAGAGTCTCCGTTGAATAATGGCATGTAAGCCCCTCTCCTCTCAGCCACTGCAAAAAACAAAGAGAATGTATTCATCCTCAGGTCCCGTTTTTGTTGCTGACAGTATTGAAATTCAGGGATAGTCAGTACATCTTTGAGGGACCTGTCAGCATTATGGAAAGAGATGGATTTGTGTTTTCATAGCCTTTGGGATTAAGTCTTTCTCTTGACAGATATTCAACAAAAAAATTCAAAAACCCTTATGCCAGACTGATTACACAGCCCGCCACAGTTTAACAAAGGACCTTTGGAGACATGTAGAGTTTAACACCACAGCCGGGACTCATGAAATAATGCAGCCATTGTATTTTGGCAGGCCTTTTTACAAATTCATGTCTTTGTAACGGGTCTACGTCTGGTTGTCCCGTTTCTGGCTGTCTGGAGTGATTAGGACAGGCACTGTGCCATCCCTCTAACAAGTGGCTTGACATTAAAAATCACTCAAGTGTCAGCCAGGGGTACGTGGTGTTTATGGTGCTGTTTGCAGAAACGACCATCATTCAGAGGCATGTGCAGCACTAGATGCTCACGTGCACACACACACACACATCACACATACCTATGTAGCCAGCAATAAAGCTTTTATTTGTAATTGGCTGGGATTAGCTGAGTCGAGTAAGGATGGAGAAGGCAGACGGAGATGAGAAAGCTAATTAGCTATTGTGCAGAAGACTGCTAATGATGATGGCATGCAACATGGAGGAGGAGAGGAAAAAATAGTCCTGCACGCACACACACACACACACACACACACACACACACACACACACACACACACACACACACACACACAAGGAACTGTGCACTGAACTATAAGAGTATCAGAGCCGCTCAGAAAGTAGTTTCTCATAGAGGAGTATGGAGAGAGAGGGGGGGGGCTTTCTCTGCTTCACCCTGCGCCCAAAATAATAGCGTGGTGATCAATAAGTCACCAGAGGTCCGCACATTTGAAACAGCTGAGTGACCAGGAACATTCACATGACTATGAGGGAGTCGATGTTGGGGAAAAGTTGAACTTTCCACAGTCGTGCTCAAACAAGACGGAAATAAAAGTCTCAAAAGCAATACTCACAGAGCCGTTGCATCTATTTTGCTGAGGTCGATAGTAAGCTCTGAGGTAATTTTGTTTTTATACGAGCAATCTTACCTAATTAGTACATCCTATAAAATGCATTAAAACAAAACGAAATAAGGAAAGACGATAACAAAGCGACTGAAATGAACATTTAGCCGGTTAAAAACTTTGTAGCTGCAATCAAAGGTCCTGGACCTGCCCGTAATCAATTAGCTCTTCAATAGAGTTGCTTGAACTGTGAATCAGAGACACACACACACACAGTCTCTCTCTCACACACACACACACACACACAAACATTAGCTGGTCGGTGCTGAATGCAAAACACTGCTGAAATTCAAACTCTTGCTTGCAGTTAGTTTTTCAAGGACTGGCTGAGTCCAAGTGATCTTGCTTTCATCACTAAATTGTAATGATTTACACTATCACAGGGTAAAAGCACAGAGGAAAGTAGGCCATTCAATACTATTGGAACACCATTGAGAAAAGTCCTTGATGGTGAATATTATAGCAGTGAGCTGCACTGATGAACCCTGGCGGAACTGAAATGGAAACCACAGT
This sequence comes from Seriola lalandi dorsalis, assembly GCF_002814215.2. NCBI lineage: Eukaryota > Metazoa > Chordata > Actinopteri > Carangiformes > Carangidae > Seriola > Seriola lalandi. The sequence goes on along the minus strand of NW_019524898.1, from coordinate 450,601 downwards.
TCAGCTGAACACATGCGTACGCGCTCCTATACACACCCTTTATATTACGACTAATTCACCTTCAGGCTTCTGATGAGTGGGCTCTGAGCTACCTGTCTTTGTAACTGTTCTCAGTGCAGCCCTCAGAGGATACGGCCGCCTGGTTGCCACCTTATCTCCGAGCTCCTGTCTGGCGCTGACACTCTGTCTGACTGACGCTCTCATTAATCACCACGGGCGGGGAGGACTGATGCGATTAGTCATCTCATTGATTCCTGTGAAAAAAAATACCCTTTGGAATGGGAGATGCTCTTGCTCACACAGCATTGATTTTGGTTCACCTCACTTTGCTTTCATCACCTGCTAACTGGGACTTGGGGCTAATGGGAGGCTATTCCCACCTGGTTTTCCAAATTCTCAGGTGTACAAAGGTGCGCGTCTCTCTTTTCTTAGGAATGTGCATAATAGTATATTCTCTTCCATTCAGAGTTGCAAGTAGTCAACTTCTGCAAACATTCATGACAACATCTACAAAGGCAGGGAGGGAAGAAACACAGGTAGACTTCAGAATGTGACACCGCCAAAAGTGCTAATGATGAACTTCAAAAGCAGCCGAGCTGTGCTCTGGTCTTTTCCCCAGCCGTGGCCCGGTTCTGCCATGTTTGTATCCAAGAAGCAACAAACATGTTTGAACATAACACCTGTGGGCGGATAGACAGGGAGGGAGGTGGTGGAGGAAGGCTGCAGCCTCGCTGCCGCTTACCCGCTAACAAGCGCAGCTGAGTCAATGTGGCGAATGGCCCGACGGGGCCAATCATCTACCTCACTTGTGCATGCAGCCCGCCGACTCCCCCTCCCACCCTGAAGGCACAACCCCCCCATCCCCCACTCTCTCTTTTTGATCTCCATTTTCGATCCAGAATGGATGGAAATGTCACAGAGCGGAAAGAAAAGGGGAGGAAGAGAGGCTAAAAGGAGGAAGCTGGTACTCCAGCTGACTCCAAACCAAAACACTGGTGCTCCTTGATAAGCAGGGGAGAGAACAATCGAGGCATTAAGTGATGGGAGTTACAGCAGGATAAACAATCTTTAGTCAGGTACCTCTTTCGCAGTGCTTCCCTTCACGTCCCATGGGACACTCGCATTTGTAGCCTCCCTCCGGCAGCACCTGGCACTGGGAGGATGGGTGGCACCTGTTGGGCTCGCATGGGTCATGGACATCAGCACAAGTTGGACCTGGACACACACACACACACACACACACACACACACACACACACACACACACACACAAATCCATCATGAGTAAACACCTAATGAAACTCACAACAACCGCCAACGTTTTCATACAACTTTTTCTTTTATTCCATCTGAGAGAATGTGAGTGGGGATGAGGATTTCCTCTGTAATAGAGGTCGTTTTCTAATAGGATTTGAAAATATTACACATCCAGATTAAACAGTGGAGAGCCTCCCCGCCATGCGGCCATATTTTTGGGCCAATAGCGACTGCGGGAAAGGCTCTCGAGCGTCTGGTGGATGATGGTTTTGCCCTCTGCCACAGGCCATCTGAATTCACCCGTCATTACTTAAACAGTCAGAGCCTGTGGTGAGGAGAGCACTTTAATGAACCCCATCCCTGCTGAGCTCACAGGGCTCCCCCGTTTTTGCCTCACTCACGCTTTTGGAAGCTGTCTTTTATTCTCTGCTCTCACTTCTTCCCAACCACAACTCTCTTCCTTTTTTTTTTTTCATATCACTTCCTCCTCTCCCATCTTTTTAGCTCTAATACTCTCTCACCTCCCCCATTCATCTGGCTGTCCTGACATGTCCTCCCTCCAACTACAACTCTCTCCACCCATTTATTCTCTCCTCTTTCTTCTCTTTCCGTGATCTGTCCCTCCCTTCGAGATCCCGGCAATCTTGGCCATTCTCTAAATTGACATGATGACAAAATTAACTTGAATGCGAGTCCGCAGGCAATGGTCCAAATCTCATTATCACCATCCATTTGCCAACACAACTTTGATCACAGCAATGCGTCTTCATAGCACAGGGTTATTTTTACTTCTCAGGCTCCTCAATAACAAAAAACACATAAAAACAGCACCTATATTAAAGGTAATAATAATGTGAGGTGATATTTCACTTATCCACATTTTGACTTCAAGGTAAATTGCTCTTTTAGGGAAAATAGGTTCTCTAACCACTGACATGCCTCCGTGTCACTATAAAATCCTCTTCTATTCAAGCATAAAAGTTAACTCTGACAATTAATTTGGTTCTGGTGTGAAACTTTCTGCGGTAGGCTTCAGTGCGACCAGCGAGGGGGCAACGCTTGGTTAGACCCTGATGGTGTCTGGTCTTAACTATTTTCTCTGAGGGTTGCTTGTTAGTCGGCGTCAGCTGGAGGGGGAAGAAGAGGAGGAAGGGATGTGGAAGTAGAGATAGGCTAAAGGCCAATCACTGAGCGTGTTGTGGAAGTTTCCACGTTTTTCTGTTCTACTTCAACATTTAATCTCTCATTTTCTGCATTGGACACTCGGATATGATGGTGTTGGTGTTTACAAAATGTCTCCCGGCGCTCCTGCTGGGGGCATGAGTTACACTGTCAAATTAGCCTGTCAAGCTTACTTAGGATTTGTGAGTAAGTCATGACCGCAGTGAATCCCTGGAGAGAAAGCAAGGCAAGAGATATAAACATAATTTTAACGACAAGGTGTTAGAAAAGTCGGAAAATTACACATGAATAAAACATATTTTCTACTTATTTCCCTGCACACACACTGGAATAAACTTGTCAGGATTCCATGACTGTGAAGAAATCTCAGTATGACACTGGGAAAACTGCTCGACTACACCTCTGCAGAGTCGGCATCTTACCCCAGAATCCCTTGCTGCACTTGCAGTGGAACATCTCGGCCTCCTTGACCTGGCACGCGGCGCCGTTCTTACAGGGGTTCGGCAGGCAGGGGTTGTTGCCGCATTCACCCACGCCACTGCCGTACAGACTGTCGCCCCCATTCTCTTGCAAGTTGAGCACCCGGTTGTTGACGTCCAGCAAGCGGATGCAGCCCACCAGACCTGTGGCCACCGCTGTCCTTTCCATTACACTGAGGAGGAAAAGGAAAACGGGTACGAATGAGAGACACAGTTTTCATTATTAACATATTTACCTCCTGAATCCACCTCTGTACTTTTCCTCTTATTTACCTCAGTCTATGTCCTTCTAGCCTCAGATTGGTTAGTTAAACAACATGTGACGTAGAGACAGGAAGTGTTGTTGTGCAGAACAATTAAGTGAATCTTTCGCAGCCTCACGTTAAATTACTATAAACACCTGAGACAGATGTTGCTACATCTGGTCCGTGCTCACCTGTGATTACTTACAGGATACTGATGTGGCTCTTTTTGAACAGTGAAATGAAATCCTAAAACAAGTGCCGTGTAAGCGAGGCTGGATTACCAACCATACTCATTAACTACAGATTTATGTGTGAACATGCATTAGAGTCAAGTGCGTGTTCACAGACAATTTTTATTGCATGTACATCAGCTGAAATGATAAGAGTCTTCAGTAGCTGTCTATTCCATCTGTTCTTAAATGTCAAAATATAAATAAACTTGTATTTAGCCAAATTACAGCAAACTGGGGGTTAATAGGGGCCCACAGCTAATTTCTTCCAGAGGCCCCCGACAGATTTACAAGGACGTTAGATAACTCCATAGTAAAAAACAAGATGTGGATGAAAATGTGGAATCAAGTAGGTGCTGTGTGGAGTTAGTGGAATATTGGACTCAATATTAAAATTTGAAGACTAGAAACCACAGCTGATGGATTTTCAGGTAATTTATTTCCTGCCCAGATTCTTAAAATAATGGTGTGCAAGCGTAAGAAAAGAAGGTCCTACTCCTGCTTCATATCCTCCAGCACTCCTCCGATGAAGAGGTTGGTGTCGAGGTTCAGGCCGTCTGTGCCGCGCGGACTCTGGCCCTCGATGTGCGGCTCGTTGTCCACGCTGAGCATGGCGTTCCGGCGATTGCGAGTCACCACCAGCTGATGCCAGCGGCCCTGATTGATCTGCACTTTGCTGATCAGTGTTCCTGTGCCGGAGCCCGTGTTGAACCTGAGAACATGGGGATAACAAAATGTGTTACATCTGATGGTCACTTAACACCTGTGTGCTTTCACACTTTATTAGTGAGCACCACCTGAGGAGCAGTCCTGCTCATATTGCTCAACAGAGAGGTGCAAGACAGAGTGCAAGACTTTGGGATTCAAAACTATGAGACCAGAATGAGGCAGTTACTCACTTAAAAAATGTCTTTCACGCCCTCTTTTTAATTCAACCTTTTATCTAATGGGATTTGTTCAGAAAAAGGCCATATCATCACAGAAAAGAGCTGTTGTGTATGTGCACCCACACATATGGTAGTATTAGCACAACCTGAGAGCAATTATCTGCCACAAATAATTAGTTCTTCTCCCCACGTCTTGGATTTGCAGAGCTGTGGGTGGTAATCTCACAGCTGTATTTCTGGAATTGAGGCAGAGCTCCATTTGAAAGCACAAGTGACTAATGATCTCCTTTAGGTTGCTATTGATTTTACTCTGAATAGAGAAATCTAACGTGGCCAGGTTGGGGAGTAACTGAGAGGATTTCGAGGAGGTCAGGGGGAAACATGAGACCCAAAAGATAAAGAAAAGTGCATGGTGCATAAAATAATAGTTCCCAAAAACAGACGCAGTGCAGAATCTCGAATGACTTCATTCAGACTCCATGTGAAGACGCCGTATTTCCCAGAATGATTTTTTATTCATGCGATTCTGCTGTCATGAAAGAGCTGAATATTTATTGCTTCTGCAGGTTTCTGGCAGGAAAATTGGCTAATTTCAACAGATTCAACAGATGAAACTTTTGGTTGCTGAAAGCTTGAGCCCCAAAATGATACGGCCCTTAACCCCCCCCCCCACCCCACCCCACAAAAAACATTGTTCAAATCCTGTTACACATCTTCAACGGGCATGACATCAATTTTACATATCAGCATCAACTTACTCGTCATGAGGAATGATACTTGGCCTGGTTTCAGAGCTATAAATCTTTAACAGAAAACCTCGAGTCAAGACGGAGAGTAAAAGATTTGTGGGTATTTACCTCGTTGAAATTAAAGACTTGAATTGAATATTCATCACAATTTTGCCAAAATCCAAGATGTGACATCTGTGACATGATTCACCGTATTCCGTTTTAAATATTTAAAAAGGGGCTATTTGTGAGTTTTCTCCGTTGTCGAACATGGTTCTTCGTGGTTTCTTGCTGGGAGCTGGTGAGTGGGTGACTGTCACTTGAAAATAGCTTCAGCCATTGTTGTCTTTATAATACAAGAGATTATAATACAGCCAGGTTAAAATAACCTTTTATAGAACATATAATGGTTTATAATAGCTGGTTACCATGCTGACATCAGGAGAAAAAAGACATGATAGAAACAGGAGTTAACATTGGTGTTTCTTTCCACCTTTGGAGACAGCTGTTGGTGAGTAAAGGAATGAAGTTTGATGCTGAACTCAACAACCTTTCTTCTAGACTGGTGAGTAAACAGCTGTTAATACTAACGTTAGCTATGTAGCAATAGCAAAACTTACAAATAGCTCCTTAAAATATTTATCAAACAAGGTGCTTCTCATCAGTCCTGACTTGCATTGTCAGTATTATCTCTTTACTTACTATATGCTATTTCTGTTCGTGTACAACAACGGACAGTCTAATGCATCTATGAGTCATTTCTGGATGCATTTCTATACGTCTTTGCTTCCATCTGTGAATACAAACATCACATTTGTACATCCAGGCATAATTCTCTCTCTCTATATATATATATACACACATGTGATCAAAAATAACATATGAAATGCCAAATTCAGACCTCCTGCACATACTTCTGTGCATACGTTTGCACCATCTGCAATTGTGATTATGTGAACAGCTTATTTGTAATTGTGGACATATTTCTGAAAGCATGGCGTCAAAGCCTTAACCTGCAAATCTGTCAAAATGCTTCTGTATCTTTATTTATTTCTTGGCAGTGTTGTTTTCAACATGTTTACTCGCTGTAATTATTTGCCTCATTATCTCGGGCGCTCTCTCTATTTGTTTTATTCTTATCTACATCCTCTCTCAGCTGCTGCCATTATGACCCCGTTTCCTCACGGGGATCATTAAAGTTTCATCGCATTTAGTCAAACAAAAAGCAGCGGTTATCAGTAGCCGACAAATGAGGCTGCCCCTCTTCACTCAGCCCGCACTCACCTGAGCTCTACCCTGCCGTTGACCAGAGCCAGAGAGATGAAGTCCTTCTTGCCTTCTTGGCCGTTGTAGAGCAGGATGCCGGTCATCTCGGACGCTCTGAACTCCATGGCGATGCGGACAGTGTGGTAGGCGCTCATGGTTTGGAAGGCCAAGTAGGACTGGCCTCCAAATGACGGGATGTAGTACTTGATTGCTGTGGAGGAATGAAGACAACCAGCCAATACTGTCATTATTATGTGATTTGCTTTATCGTGGCATAATAGGCATTTAATGTGCATAATTAAGGGCGAGCGTTGGTGGTGTGTCACTGGCTCGTGATGACAAATAAATAAGCCTCTCTATCGGGTTATTTTAAGAATGATGTTTTTTTTCCCAAAGTGCCTGATGAAACACAGCATCCAAAGAAAAAGGCTGAGAGAGAGGAGAAGCTGGGCTTTTCACCCTTTCTCAAGTCGCACACAATCACACACTCATGCACGGACGTGCATGCAAGAAACCTTTGTTTTCTTGCTACTTGACAATTATGATTATTATCATCCATTTTCTCCCCCCTGGGCTTCTGTTCTCTCCGTCCATCTGTCTTTCTGTCCATCTCTCCGAGGAGAATGGCAGCTGATGAGCTCCCTCTTTTTCTAATGACTTGATTGATCTGGGGGAGGTTTTGCTTGTGTGTGTGTGTGTGTGTGTGTGGGTAGGTGTGTATGCATATGTGTGACTTCATTTAGCCACTCTAACTCAAAAACACACTGATTCTCACCAGCTAATCCCCATCAAAGCAATTAGTGTCAATTATCTTAAGATGCAGCTGCGTGAACTTGCCCCCCCCCCCCCAAAAAAAAAAATCCCAAAGTAGGGTAAGAGGGAAGAAACAAAAGAATTGTGCTTCTCAAGCAGCTGCTTGATTTATGATTTGCTCTGTGGTGCTGATTGGGTTCTGAGTTGCCTTCAGTGAACGGCTCAGCGGTTGTTGAATCCGTCTGAATCTCTTCAGGTGAGTTTGAACTGCAGGCAATACTCAAATCTTCGTTCTCAAATTTTCCAAAAAAATAAAATAAATAAATAAATAAAAATCTGGTATAATAGACCTGTGTCCTGAGCTCTGCATTCTGTTGCCTTGTTGAGCTTCAAATAACCCAATAAATCCACATCTGTGTCCTCATAACACTAAGTGAAAGTCATTACGCACACAGCTACTTAAGGTCTCACTGTGCAGCCACTTTGTGAACCTACAATTACACAAAACTACTTGCTTAACAAAAGAAATATAGTTCATTAATATTTTTCTTTTTAATGTTTCTCTTTAATGTTTGATTTTTGTATTATAATAGTATGTGCCTGCTACTTTATAAAGGTATCAAAGCACTTGAGGATGTGGTTAACAGTGATTATAGCACAGCTAAAAGGCATGGTTGGCACAATGGAAAGTAGTGTGCCTAAAACCCTCTTAGTTGCTGCATAATCACTGTGGCTTCTTTGAAAATGCAAATTCCACTTTGCAGGTGAAGTCTGTTCCAGCTCATTTTATTAGATGGGTTTGAAATAAGCTTAAACTTTGAAACTTTTGATTTTAAGGTTATGACAAATATTGTAGACGTTCCCGCTCACCCTTCTCACACACGGAACCTCCTCGGCCGGCGGGACACTTGCAGCTGAAGTCGTTACCGTCGTCCTCGCAGGTGCCCCCGTGGAGGCAGGGGTGGGAGTCGCACGGCTTCTGGGCCTTGTGAGGAAGTTTACTCTTGACATGTGCGACGGTGGTAGCGGGAAACGGCGTGGTCGTGGTGATAGCTGGCGTGGTGGTGTGGAGGAGTGGTGTGGTAACCGGCGCTGAGGTTGTGGTGGTGCGTCTGATGGGCCTGCGGGTAGGGCGACGGGTGAAGTAGGGGGTGGTTGTTGTCGGAGGCCTGGTGGTGGTGCTGGTGGCGGCGGTGGTGGTGGTTGTGGTGGTGGTGGTGGGGGCAGCTGTGGTGACAGATGCCGTGGTGGTGGTGGTAGTGGTGGTGAAGAAGGGGATGGAGGAGAGTCCTGTCAACAGAGCTGGAGAGAACAAAGGAAATTAGAAGAAGAAAAAGAGACATTAAAGTGTGTTGAGCCTGCAGTCCTGAGATTTCCTATTCAAGACCCTTAAAACCTTTGATAAATCACCTCATGAATAACTTAAAACCCCTTTTCATTTTATTAATCCCTGCACACTCCTGTTAAGTCCACACAGTATTACCATAATTGGTGAAGCGAATATTCTCATCCTCCGGCTTCTTCACGGCGATGCTGGTCTCTTTGGAGGCCTTCAGCTGTTTCAGCAGGGCTCCTTCGATGTCCTCCACCATGTATCTTGTATCTACAATAAACAAGAGGTAAAACCACTTAGGACAAGGCCTCTGAGGAGCACTCCGAAGCAAATACAGGACTCGAGCTTCCTTAGTGATACACTGGATATATCAGAAAGGCCTGTGTATGACAGGTGGAGGGTCTCTGGGGACCACTTGTCCTCCACCCATCGCTTGTCTGGCTTTGTTCCAGATGGATTGCTCTCATAACGGTCGCTGCAGATGTTCGCTTTACTGGCCATGGAGGAGCACTGCTTAACAGCACCAGTTGCCCAATATGAAGGGTATGAAGGACGCTAAACGACACTCATAAAAATATAAAAATAAAAAATAAAAAGCCAAGGAGGCGCTGCTGGGGTTTTGTGAGGTTTTTGTTGTATAAAATGAGATTTGTAAAGACAAAGTTGTGGCGTATCAATCGCTAAATCATTATGATTACAAGATATTGTCTAAATAATGAGAAATCAGCACTTTGTAAGTGTGGCAATTTGTCATCATTGAAAATACAAGCCTGTGATTACACCATCAGTGAGGTACGGTAAACAAACCTTTAACGGATCAAGAAAACATCAGTAATTCGGTAACAGCAGGTTCTGTTCCTGTTTCTTTTTTTTTCAAACCATCACAAATCGTACTGTCAACTTGTACAGCAGATGCTACGCACCAGCCAACAATCTCACCGGCATTCTGGGTAACTTTTTCTGGCTCTGATGAATTTCAAATAGAAATCTGAACATCCATGCAGAGGTAAACACCATCTCTTCTTTTTTTTTTAACATTGAGGAAATTGTTGCAAAGCAGTGGTTTAGTTGACACTGAGAAAAAAAATTTAAAAAGAGATAAAGATGAGGAGAAACATTCAATGCCTCCCAATATCGTGAGGAAAATAAAAAATGATAAGGAAACACTCAGCATGTACCTGTGCTAAGGTTGCTCAATACTCAATAGCAATAAAGTTTGTTATTGTATTAAACTGCATCCAGATCTGCAGCAGAAAACACACAGCTACAGAAAAAAAAATCATAATAATTTTGGAGAACGCTTCAATCGCAGTCATGTTTTACACAAGGATGAACGGTGCAACGTTTCAAGTGACTGTAGACGCTGAGTTACTGTCATTTAAATCAAAGCGTTGTGGCTGCTGAACCATCTACTGTTCGGGCAAAATGCCATTTAAGCCTGCAGGATTACTCAAGAGTGGTTACATGCAGCTACAGTTTGGTTGCTATCGCACAAACACCTTCAAGAAGAATGGGAATTTATGTCAAATAGGCCACAGATACGAGAATTAAATAAAAGATTACTGAACTCCACACAAGCTGATCTGTGCTCCACCTTACCTGCAGTCAAAGAGTCTTAAAGTGCTTTAAAAAATAGCAATATAATGACTTATTCTGCACTGAAAAACTAATTAAGACTTCCTTGGCCAATGGCCTAACTTTTATCCCAGTTCCATTTAATTCCGTTGAGTGATTTTTCTGATTATCTTGCTGAAGAGACAAAGGGGGACAAAACATAAGTGATTCCAAGCACATACAGTGTATTTCTCTGTCGGTTACTTTATGTTCATTCATATTTTTTTATTTATTTTTTGCTCACTTCAAAGATCTCTCACCTGGTTTGAAGTGAGCCTCCACGAAGGCCAGGATGGAGTTGCTGGGTGCCAGGTTACGGACACGAACGCTCATAAAGTCTTTGTGTACCTCCGACTTCCTGAACAACTCATTGAGCTGAGGGGGAGAGGGTGAGAGATAGAGAGAGAGAAGGAGAGTGGGAGGAGAGAACAGACAAGAGAGAAGAGATGATAAATGAGGCTGGTAATGAGCTCCATGCTATCATAGCAGCGAGTCCAATACTGGAAGACTGTACTCTGTCTCCGAGGAAGAAAGACTGCCTCTCAAATTGGGGTGCGGAGAAGAAACCTATTGGGTGTGGGTGCACAAATTGACATTTAGCTGCAGCCGTGGCATTAATTACAGGAACAAGTTTTCGGGAGGAGCTAAGATAAATGTCGTGCCACCCTGACATGTGCTCCTGATTGGTTTTGCTTCCGATGCCCCCGCTGTGTGCATGTTGTAACTAGCCGGAGGAGCTCTGTAAGGAGGTTCGGCGAAAATGTTCCTTCAGGCCAATAATGACATTACAGCAGTTAAGACTGTTGCCTTTAGCCAAACAAAACTGGGCCAATATTTTATCTGAAAATTTGACCATTTTCATGCTAGAACTTACACCACCACACACACAATTCTGTCATTGTCATCATAGCGGTGGATTAATCACATTCACACTCAGTTTTTCGTTCTCATCTCAGCTGCTGGTTAAAGTCACGAGGCTTGGTAACTTCACCGGAGCGTCCTCTCAGGCTCATTGTTCCCACTAAGTGTTCTTCCACACTCCTCGTCTGCATTTTCCCACAGCCAGTCTCCAGACAGAATTATTTAAGAGACACATTCAGCTGGAACTCTTTCTGACTTGTGGTGGAAATTACAAATAACGTCGCCCGTGCTTTTCGGCCAAAACATCCCATCTATCATGTTTTATAGACACTAGTGGGGGTGAACGCAGATGCAAAAAAAAAAAAAAGCTGCTGATTCCGTTAGTGACACTGATGACTCAGTGCACGAGGTTCAACCGGAGGATTCGGTGTTAAAGATTATTTCCTCCATGTACTGAATGCCTCTAATTTGTGGGCTGGAGTGTGACAGCAAAGTAGACAGGTCAAATATAAAATCCTCCAAAGCTGGCTTAGGGATGGAAATGGTAGTGGACAAACTCCTCTATGGACACACTGACTTAAAAACCTCCTGATCTCTCTTTCCTCCCCTTCTCTTTCTCTCACATATCCTAATTTATTCACTAATTGTAGGAGGTTGCTGCACTGCAAAAGAAATATGCTGCGGCTTGATTCTTAGTGTGAGTGTGTGCGTGCTATATATCTTTGTGTGTACTTTGTGTGTGTATATCTGTGTGTGTACGTAATGTATGTGTGTGTGTGTGTGTGTTGGAAGATGAGGAGGGGGTGGTTGCTGTCAAGTGGCACACCAGGCTTCAGAGACACACGGACTAAGAGCGCTAACGAGCGAACACACACACATACACAAACACACGAACGCACACAAAGTGCTGTGAGGTAGCAGATTAGGTCCCAGTGGGGGTTAGTGACACCGATTCAACAGCTGGTAGATGTGTACTGTGTATACAGACACACACACATACACAAGCCCACATTTCATCAGAGGAGCGAGGCCCTGGCTTAACAACAGAGACATTTGTTCAAAGGTCTGAGCTCGACAGAGAAAACGGACAGTGGAGAGATGCAACCGGGGTGAACCACCGGGGACTAACAGTGATTACTGTACAGGCTCTGTGCCGGCCTCGCTAACAGCAACTGGCTTTGTGACCGTCCAGACTCACGAGACTCATTTCCAGAGTAAGGACTTGATTTTTCAAATATCTGAAACATCTTAATTAATCTCAGATGAGATGCCGCTTTCCGATACTGTGAAGTGTTTGGCAAGCAATCGACAAATTAGTTTGCAGAGAGCCGTTTTTATACTTCTCTTATTAAACTTCTGGAAGCCTCGTGCAATGTCTACGCTACTTCACACTAAAGCTTGCATGCAGTGCATTAAATTAAAACATTTAATCAGCAGCATATGTGAGGATTTCTTATTTTGCTGTTCATGGGAGTGAAGAATTATTATTGCATCATAAAAAAAGAAAAAAGAAAAATAATTATTGAACCGCCACGATGGACCACGATGCTGTGAAGGGTCTTATTTTCGTCTGATCTACCTACCTGGATCAAAATCTGGTCTTCAATCACCACATTCCTTTCTAGGGATCACCTGATGTAACAGATAGCCAATATTCGCCTTTTATTAAAAATCAAATATCAGCCAGGCTGTATTGTCTCCCTCTGATATGATGTATGATCCTCCCTGACCGTATCCAGGTTTTTTTTTATGTTATTTTTCTATCAGATGTCTGACCGGAGAAATCACTCCAGCCCGGTGTGGCAGAATATCATTCAGCAGCTTCAGGGGTGTCAAGTGTGTAAAAACCTGCGATGAAACTTTCCTGAAGGAGCTGGAAGAATTCGATCAGTCTGGCTCTCACTGAAGAGTTTTGTGTCTCGTGATGCTTTTGAATGTCGTCTCAGAGGCTTTTCCACTCTTGACAAGAACAAAATTTGCAGCGAGACTATGCAAAGTTTTTTTCTGAACAATGACTACTTTGTACACAAGTGGCTTTCTTTTCTTTTCTTTTTCTTTTTCTTGTCGTGAGGGCGCTAGAACAAGCTGAAAACACAACATGCGGTGAATATGCCAGACAGCTATTTCCTGGTTACACATTCAGCAGACACAACAACATTAGCATTCATTCTGCTGATGAAAGTGACTCGGATATTCCCTCTCCTTTTAGCTCTCTGTTTGAAAATGGCGTCAATGAGAGCGACTTTTTTAGGGCTGACAACCAAAACAAAGCGCTAAAAGAGGCTGGGAGAGCTGCAGAGATCGGGATAACCGAACGATCGAGTGTTTGAACTGATTCAATTATTTGGATCTTTGTATACATGAAGTAACATTAGCCACGAAGAGCTACTGGTCATATCAGACCATGTGAAGCTGTAGCAGGAACAATCAATGAGAATATTATCATATGTTTTGTTACAGCGGATTTTTCATCCGGACACTTACAGCGCTCTCTATGCTGCGGGCCGTCTCTCCGAACAACTCCGACTTGGGGTCCTCCATCTCCGGGGTGTAGAAGATCTCTTGGCCCTCTACCTGGTCCAGGTGCAGGAAGCCGCTGAACCTCATGGTGGCTGGAAGGAAGAGGAGACGAGGAAAGAGCATGTGATACTGAAAACAGCACGGGTCGAACCTTCGTCTATCACTCACTCCCCACTGCCTTCACACGGTGCTCATTCTGGGGTAGTGCCAGTTTCGGGTTAGTGATGGATTGTATGTTTGTGTGTGTTTGACGAGGGGAGGTTAGTGAGTGTGTTGCTGATTGTGTGTGTGTGGGTGGGTGGAGGGGTTTAAAAAGGGCTGGAGTTTGGCCTTTATAGGTGAACGTGGTGGAGGTTGTGGCGGTGGAAGAGATGGACTGTGAGATATGAGAGGAGGAAGGAAGGAAGGAAGGAAGGAAACCAAAGAAGGACGGAAGGAAAGGTGGAAAAATGGGCCAGTTTTACCAGACCGAGACGTGTCCCAAAAGCTGGCCGAGGCATGGAGGGCTGGGTAAAAAGACAACAAGTTAGACAGACACACAAATACATGAGGAAGAAAACAACACATACACTAAAGAGGAAACAGCCCCCAGCCACTCTCAAAAGTGCCTCCTTCAGCAAAGAGCAAGCCTCCCTGTACGACCTTGGGGGTTATGTTGTCCAACATCTATCAACTCTTTATACAGTTTCTCCGTACTGCTGCCAGAGAGGAGAGGGCTTGAAATAAAGCTGAAAGTGAGGGGATTTGTGTGTGTGTGTGTGTGTGTGTGTGTGTGTGTGTGTGAGGTGAAGAACAGAAGAGCATGCGAGGCACTGATGCCGGGTTTCCACGCCGCTCGTAATCAGCAGAACAAATTGCCCAAATCAATCATGGCTGCCCCTGCCTGAGCAACACCAGGGAGAATGGGAAGAGCACTTGTATGATTATCGTGAAAGATAGCCGTAATTGTCTCCTTAATGCCACCAGACCGGTGACTGACACAGCCTGGTTAAAATTGCATGAAAAGGACAGCAGTCACTGCAGACACATACGCCCGCCCGCTTATCCGCCC
>NW_019524898.1:349059-435802 GCF_002814215.2 Seriola lalandi dorsalis | reverse complement strand
CCCACCCCCCGCCTTTACAGTACTTTCACGGGCTGCACACATCGATTCAGATGTGACGGCAGTCATAAAATAAGAGGCAAATGGGTGAGGTTTGGCCGATAAGATGGAGGGGGAAGAAAGAAAGAGATGGGACATCGAGAGATCGGACTTTTAATCTGCAGAGAAGACAAACATCAGAGTGGGTGATTTTCCAGCCCGCTGCCGTGACGGACGTAAAGAGAGAGAGAGAAAGAGAGAGATAAAAGGAGGGACAGAGCTATTTGACTATCGGGTTCTAGTGAACTGTAAAATATAATGGATTTGTTAGGACTTCCCTTGGCATATGGAAGAGTTTACAGTAGCTGGAGCTTAGCGTGACATTAACTCTCACATGGGCATTTGCTGGCCATTATCTATGATGTTATATGAATTGTGTTTAAATGTAACATATGGAGAACCTTATGTCACATTAAACTAAGGAACCGGTGTTGCACTGGCTACAGAGATGTCAAAGGAAGATATCTCAACATCCATGTGAATAAACACAAAACTATCTCCATTATTACTCCAACTAAGTGATTACATACGTGTTTTAGAGTTTGTGAATGAACCGACGGTCAGATATCTGCCGTGAAGCCGCGCTACTGAATACACAAAGGGTTTCATAGATCTCCCCGAGTGTGTTAACGGTGTGGACAAAACTCAACCTTGAATCACTTCACCATTTTAATGTCTCGTTGAGATGTGAAGATTGCAACAGCGAACAATTAGTCTTTTTTTTAATTTATTTTGAGACAGTCGGGCACGTCAATAATCCTGCACCGGGAACAATGTGATGGCGGCCGGTGGATATTCTAGCATGGGGGAAAACGTGTCATTTCACTTGTAATGAGCGGAGAATAGGCTTAGCCCTTCTCAGGAGAAAAAAGATCCGGGGTATTGATCTGCCTATGGTGCCGCCTGCTTTTATTGGTAACACTTGAGCTGAATGAAGTATTGATCGCTGATGTGCCGTCATTGTTGGGCTGAGATAAATATTTACAGGCTTTAGTGGATTTGTTACATCTGTTGTCTTGGATTTGAGGGCCGAACACCATGAAATCCAAGCTTGACAGATGTGGCGTTCTATGTTTCACCCTTGTTCAGCTTTAAATTCTGTGAAAGAAGTCAGATGGCTGTGGAAGGCTTCAGAGGCAACAGTGTGGACTGCGTGGCAGTGAAATCTGCTGGTTTACTGGCAGGCTATGGGACATTCGTGCCAGAAATCTAACTCTGCACTCTGCACCATTTTGTAGCCTCAACTCTTTTAAGTCATGACCTGTAGCACCCATGGGGGCTAGATAGAAACCCCTACTTTCACAATCAGTCAGGCTAACACAACTGGGACAAACAGAGAGCAGATTTCAACCGAGGGACGGAGGGAGAGAGATAGAGAAGCAAAGGGGAGAAAGAAGCCCTTTTATCTTTTTGAACAGAGTCTGGCAGAAGGCACTGATTGGTACACCAGTGCTTGTTGGCCTCTGGTAGTCTCTCGACTCTCTCCCCGCTCAACTCCAGAGAGAAATGAACTGATGCAAGACCGGGCTGAGGGAGAGAAAAGACTTGAGATACAGCTCAAGAGGGAGATACCGAACACTGACTGATAAAGAGAAGGGCTGAGTAAAAGAAGAGGTGGGAGATTAAAAGAAGAGGAAAGAAGGTGAAGGAAGATCGAAAAAAGCAGGAATAGACACACAGATGGTTATTCATAGCACAGGGGCCCTAAAATATGATGTTGAGTCTCGCATCAAACCAAACTTTATTCAATATGGAGAAAAAGTAGAGAAAATGAAACGCGCTGAGGATCTGGCAGGGTATGACTAATATCAGAGTCAGACTGTGAAGTGTTGTCAAATTCATAAACGTGGATTACTACGTCGTCCGACTCAACGTTTCACTACTTGAGTATTTATTTTTTTTATTTTCTTCCACATGCCAATATGATCATTTACATATGAGGGAAGTGATTCATGAAAGCACTGCTGCAAAAGAAAAAGCGGGAATCCATCTTGCCACGCTCCAAGCTAGTGGTTTGGACCAATCAGCATCATATGAGGAAGCAACTACGGGAAGCTACAGAGAAGCAACAGTTTTGTTTTTTTGTTAGAGCACAAGAATCGTCTGTACCGACATGCTAACTAGCTTCAAAGCTCCTCAGACGGCGGCTTGTTGCTGTGTTGTGTTTCCTCTTCGGCACTTTCCAACTACTTCATATGACGGACAGATGGTTCATCTAATTACCTGCCAAGTATTTTTTGAAACGCCTGCCCTTTTCCAAACAGTTTCCAACAAAGACTTTCCAGATGGTTCTGTGTAACAAACCATCTGATGCGTCAGTTTATAACATCGCTATTCCCGAAGTAGACATTCAACATAAAAATATATTGTGTTGATTCTCAAATTATCCACAAATTAAATTTATAAATTGAGTTTTAAAAATGGAGAGAAAGTTAGATGTGAAACAAAAAGTTTTGGGATTCTGTTCCACAAATAAGAAAACCCAGAATCTCATAAATGTTTGTAATAGCACTAATTAGAAAGTAGAAAATCAGCCCTTCAACATAACCACGCTCAACAGGAAATTGTGTTGATTGCTCCATTTGACACAGATGGTAAATATTATATGTGAAACTGTATTTTTTACATACACAGTATAATCTCTGGTTTTAGGTTTTAACATATTCAGTTTTTCCACAAGCCCTGGAGAGCAGAGCTGTGACTGAAGTCCGGGACAAAACACTGCACAATCATGCAAATGGAAGACAGTGTAGAGTGTGTAGTTCATGCAGAAATTACAGCTAAAAAAAAATTTGCTTCCTGCCTGAAAAATAAATGAGGAGATTGATACCTCTCTCATTATGTATTAATGGTGCATTCACATGCTGCGAGTTGGGAAGCTGTTTTTCCAACTTCGGTGTGTTCAAGTGCTTTGAAGTTGGATAGCAGGCTAGGTCGCTCTATGTGGAAAGCAAGTAAGGATTACGAGCTAATACCTTATTACAAATTAAATTTTAGCCAAAGAATGGATACACAATGCTTGAATTTGCAGCAGTAATCAAAAGTTTCTTACCCTCAACCAAACTTTTTGCTGACTTTCCCAAGTCTGCAACTTATTTTTCTGATTATTCCAACACATGAATGCACCATTAAGTGTGGAGCTGAAGATAGGAGAGGATTAGCTTAGCATAAAGTGAGCATAAAGTTTTGTTATTACATTTCTGTATGTGTACCGGTTAAACAAAGAGACGCTAAGTGTAAATTGATGAGCTTTTTTTCCTTTTGAGAGAGGTAAGCTAGACTACCTGTTTCCCCCTGCTTCCAGCCTTTATGCTAAGCTAAGCTAATTGCCTCCCAGCTCTAACTCCACACTTAATGCACAGACATGAGCTTAGTATTGATTTTAGCCTCTAAGTCTCAGAAAGAATTATATATATAAGTATAAATATATAAACATTTTTCTCCAATGGGCAATGTAGTTTGTTGTTTAAATTTGCTAACATCACAGAGGAATCAAATAGCAACGTTAGCGATTTGCTAAGTGCTGTAGTAGATGCTCGTTTACTGTATCTTAGCAGATAGGTGGAAAACCCAGGAGCATGTTTCTCTTTTTTCAAAAACATCAATGGAAGAAAGAGATTTAAGCTTCTGTGACTCAGTGCATTGATTTAGAGAAGCTGCTGCAACAGCAGCTAGTTCGGAAGTGAAGTTGGGATTTCAGCCCTCTTATCACATCTTATCGCACTGTACCAACCGACAGGGCAACAGGGTAATATCCAGGTAATCAGAAGCTAGAGAAGGTGTCTTGTGAAGGGTCATGCTGACTTACAGGGGCAGTTGGCGCCCTCTGGAGTGCTGGATGGTGTCTTGCCGTCAGGACAGCAGCCGAACTCTGTGTTGTCACAGGATGATCTGTCCTCAGCTGTGGGCGCAGTTGTGTTTGCCATAGTGGGATCTGGGGGTGATACACAGGGGCACATAATAATTCATGAAGCTTCAGAAAAATGCATCGATTCAAGCCAGCTTATCTCAGAGAGCCAGAGGGAAGCTGTTTTCTAAAACAGGTACTGAGGACAGGTAGTTCTTCTAAGCTTAAAACCTACATTTCCTTTGTTTCCTCTCTACTTGCTCTTGTTCAGATGCTTGTGTGTTTTCACTCCGCTGACCAGTGGCTGGATGCTAATAGAGTCATCTGTCAGAAGCAATTATATGGCATTTTCATAGCGATTGATTTTACACCTGGAACTCATTTTGTCAGGCAGAGAAAACGTAATGGCCACTGTTGCCAGTCATGTCACACACAGAGTACTGTAAATGGGAGGGGGGGGGGCTCTTTGATCTGCAACTGCTCACTGCTGATTGGCTGACAGTTACCTTGAAGTCTTCCCAAGAGAAAAAAAAACATACAGTCATTTGTATAACGGTCAGTATATATCTGGCTATCTTGGGACACATAAGACATAAAAGTGGCCGGCCTTTTCTCTCTCCGATGAACAAGAGTGTGCAACAGCAGCAAACCTCCATCCTCTCTAACGATGGCGCGGGCGGAGGGGGTGTGTTGGTTGAAGCGGCGCAGTTTATGGCCGCACAGAGATTAGAAATAATCGCCGAGGCAAACAGCTAGCGGCTAAACAAGTTGTAAAGACGTCAGAGGCGAGGGACGTCCTGCTCAAGGACTCGCGGTCAAAGGATGCGAGAGGAGGGGAGGGAAGGGGGGAGGGGGGTTTATAGGGCATCTGTTGGCGTGTGGTCTGCAGATTTACAGATGCTGGGCTGAAGAGGAGAACGCTGGTGGTGGAGAGAGGGCAGTACACAACAGCCAAGGGGACGCTGCATGACTCCAGTGGGAGCCATGCGAGCTGTCAAATAAACACACACACACACACACGCGCGCGCACACGCACACACGTGCACGCACGCTGACATACACAGCCAAACATGAGTGCAGATTTCAACAGAGCATGGATACAAAAACACGCACAAACGGACACCTCTGACCTGCTCACATTTATATATTCAGACAGTGATATGTGCACTCAGAATTGGTCAAACTCAGTGACATAAGGAGAGGGAGATAAGAGTAAAACACACACACACACCCTTGTACAGCTATCTTTGTGAGGACTTGTCATTGACATAATACATTCCCCTGTCCCCCTTACCTGTACCTGAACCATCACAACTGAATGTCTAAAACAAACCCTTCACTAAACTTAATTCTAACCTGAACAGTAAAACAAAGTCTTAATCCTAAAACAAACATTTAAACTTGTGGGATCCAACAAAGCTGTTGGATCCCACAAGTATATGAAGCTCCTAGTTTTCGAACCATAAAACAAGCCCACACACCCCACACACACACACACACACAAAAAAAAAACAAAGATAAGATTTCTACATACATACTGTATAAAACGCATGAGTACTCCTGACAAACACACAATTACCAGAACACAGAGATTATGCAAATTTTAACGTTGTCTGTGTTGAAATCTGCACCGTGCAATCTCTTCATCTGCTCACACTACATCAGCATGTATGCACGTATTCAGCATGCTCCGGTACACATTCATTCACACACACACACACACACACACACACACACACACACACACACACACACACACACAGACACAAGACTTGGGCTCTCCTTGGCAGACAAGCTACATGCTCCTCGCGTCACCGAGCACTCTGGTCAGCCTCTGACAAGAGAATAAATCTAAGACTCGGGGAGATGGAGCGAGAGGGGAGGAGGAA
Organism: Seriola lalandi dorsalis; assembly: GCF_002814215.2. NCBI lineage: Eukaryota > Metazoa > Chordata > Actinopteri > Carangiformes > Carangidae > Seriola > Seriola lalandi. The sequence goes on along the minus strand of NW_019524898.1, from coordinate 430,030 downwards.
GAGGAAGAGCTGAGGAAGAGCACATTGGTGGCCATGCTGTTCCATCAGTCCGATCCTGTTACGGCGAGCTGTCAGGCAAAGTGGATGGATAGACGGATGGAAAACAACAGGAATAAAAAAAAAATAAAAAAAAAAAAAATTGGAAAAAAGTTGTGATTGAAAGTCTCAGTCATCCCTTGTTGTCCAAGAAACGCCCAGAAACCGCAGCTGGCTGTTACAGTCAGGAGGGCATGTCGAGAAAGATTTGAGACTAGTCATGTGACAAGGTACGCAGCCTCCGCACGCACGCACACACACACACACACACACACGCACACCTCAACCTCTCAGTCACATCAGCCTGTCAAGTCAGGCTCCAGAGATCCCCCAGATGCGGGCCAACAGTTTCATCTGGCCCGCCGCGAGTGTATTTTACAGAGCCTGGGTTTGTTTTCTGCGAGCTGTTGAGAGCAAGCGCGCTGGTGATATGGGAGAAAAGAGCATGGGTGATGTAGCAACAGTGAAGCATGCAAATACATTCCTTTCTGTCTGAAATTGAGATATACATCTTATGAAAGTTGAGATGACACCAACAGCATGTGTTTACAGAGATTTGACTGCCTGGCTTTGACATTTCTCTCCTCCGGCTGTTGCAGTCAGGAGGGTATGTTGACAATTCATACGACACAAAACAATACTTAAGCTTGTGCTCAATTTAAATTCCAGTGATGGCATGATTGTGTTATGATGTCAGCTAGGAAAAGACTATATGAGATTGTTCAACCCCTTCTTTAAAAAAAAAGCAACAAAAAAAAGCCCCTCCCATAAAACCCCAAAGCATTGTGGGTAATGAAGTGAAAGAGCAGGGATTTACCGAATGGCTCCTCTGCCCCACTGGCCTCCGCTGGGATGCCGCTACCTGCTTCCTCTTCCTGCTCCTCCTCTTCTTCGGTCTGGTCATCCCCGCTCGGCTCCCCGCTGCCTGAGCCCTCAAAGGAGGCCACTGCAGCGGAGGGGGTAGGTCTGATGCTGCGGGAGGAGGAGGTGGTGGCAGCGGTCGGCTGTGGAGGCTGAGGCTGGGTGTGGATGGGGTGGCGGTGGTTTGTTCGCGCACGGTTGTGATTGATGGTGGAAAAGGGGGTGGTAGCCGGGGGCCTCTCGTTGGTCTCTATCTCTGCTGTCCTTGGAGGCGGGATGCCGTACACGATGTTAGGGTTTAAGGGGGCGGCGGTGGTGATGGAGGCGGCAGTGGTGGTGATGGGGTTGTGGGTTGGTCGTTCTGCCAGCTCGGAGATGGTTTCTGGTGGAGGGAAGGGCAGGAAGCAAGGAATGGATGAATGACTGAGTAAAGATGGAAATGTTTGATTTTGCTTCGACTAACTCTTTTACAAGCTCAGAAATCACACCAAGAGAAATAAAAACATCTTTAGCCAATAAAGCATCAGAAAGCCACTTAATGATCATTACAACCTGCTGCTGACAATAACTTTACCTCTGCATTTACTGAATGATTATGGCCTTTAAATCTTCTAACCGTTCTCCCTGATGCACAACAATGTAATTGTGAAATCACATTAAAAACACACACACACACACACACACACACACACACACACACACACACACACACACACACACACATTTGAAAAATGTAACCTCTGATTAAAAACCCTGCAATGAATGAGATGTCGGGAATCTTCATTTGACAAACCATAAGTAATGAAAGCGCCTCCTTATACAGCATGTGAATATGTGAATATGGGATATGCCAACAGATGACTTACTGCATTCGATGTTATATGCAATGCAGTGAGTTCCAGCTGCAGATGAGTTACGTTGCTCGGACGGTGTTAAAATACTCCGTCTGGTATCAATGTATCGTGTGCAGTGAGCACATGTGGAATGCGTTTGTTTGTACAATATTCATGTATGTGTATTGCATGCGTGCTGTGCCATTGCTTATGAATTATATATCCATATTCAAATGCTGCCCTCCAGTAGTAAAGCTTTAATCACCAACAGCCAGTGCCTCCGGTGATGAATGATTGATAGAAATGGGGCAAAAAAAGCCGGCTTTAACTCTGACTTCAAAGACGGCAGACTGCTGCTCGCAGAGCGCATGAGCATCCATCAACGCCACCACAAACACTCTCCTGTCAACAGACGCACACAAACACACACACACACAGCAAAGAGAAAGAAAAAAAAATCACTCCAAATGAGGGAGAGAGAGAGCGAGAGAGAGAGAGAGGAGGCTCTCTGCAGAGACCATCATTACCAATGCAAAAAGCTCTGGTGCAAAAGGACAAACTGTCTGCGATAAAAGAACGATAAATAGGACAAAAACTCCTGAGGGGGAGAAGTGAGTTGGCAGGGAGCTGCTACGTAAGTGAGTCCTTCAGATTTAGCCGAGGCACGCAGGCGTGACAATACTGTCGTTCCTCCTCTACGTCCCACGAGTATAAATGTGTGTTAGCATGTGGGTGAAATGAAAAGATTTCAAATTAAAAAAAAAAAACCCTATACCAAAGATTTGCGCCTCATTAGGATTCACCTAACATTATGTGTAGGACTTAATTACACTGCTATAATCGCCTATTTGATCTGCAATTATTCACCGAGGTGTGAAATGTGATACCTATTGAGACGGCGGAAAGCCTGGGAGACTCACGGGGTGTCAGCTTAAAGCTCGGCAGATATTTGTTGAGAAAGAGACTCGGAGTGGAGAGCATAGAGCAGAGATGCTATCACCAAGAATGGTGGCATGCATTGCCTTTCCTCTTGGCTACACCTGTCAGTCAGGTGCCAAGCTTAGCGTCAGGCGGCTTGCTCCCTGGGAAGTGCCTAATGTGTGTGCATATCTCGAGCAGGGAGCTCCTGTGACATGGGATAAGGGAAGAAAAGCACACACGTCTGAGAGAGCAAAGAAGCAGCAGCGGCACAGTCTGTTCAGCTGATGCTTCTCTTAATCAGGTTTAACAGTCCATTTGCTTGTGTTTCTGCTTTTTTTCCTCTCAGTGGAGCAATGGACAGTCATGTCACAGGGTAGGAAAAAAAAAATCATTGTCGTCTTGGCTTGTCTCAGCCATGTAGTTACGGTTGAAAGGTGGTTATTAAGATTGTCTTTACGGTGTCAGCCGCACTCAGCGAGAAGGAGGAGGAATCTGGATACAGGAGACCAGGGGATAAAGACAAGGGAACCACAGAGCCAAGAAGAAGAAAATGATAGGGACAAACTGCCTGAAGAAAGGGATTAAATCATGACGAAAAAAAATAAAAATAAAAACAGGTTAACAAAGGAAGCGGCGGAAGAATACGGCGAGGCAAACAGAAAGAGAGATTGAATAATGAGAGAAAATCGCAGGACATGGAGCAGAAATTGTGAAGGCAACAGAACCCTGACTAAAACGCAGGCGGAGGACTGCCGATGCCATATGCTGTCACTCGTTGCCAATTTGCTGCAAACCTACAGGTGATAACACCATATGGTAGAGGCGGGTCATTGCCAACTTGGTGGCCATTTTCCCCTGGTGCTAGAATTTGTTCATTGGCCCAAATGCCCTCCCTCTGGTGCTTGGTACAGTAGCTCTTGCATTATTTTTTTTTTCATGGATTTCTCAGATATCATTTGCTGCGAAACAGCAAAGAAGCCAGAAAAACTCCTCCCTGTACTCTGCGTGTGGCTGTGCTGCCTGTTAGCTCGGAGACTTCACAGACAGCTGGGTAACATCACAGTTAACTGAGAGTTCTCTGTCACCAGCAGAAAAAAATCTGAAGCTTTTTCTGCAGGATTGTGATTTTTTTTTTCTTTTTTTTCAGCCTGCCCATTAGAGGCAGACTGTGCAGCAGCAGTCACACTCTGTGGTATAATAAAAAGTTGCGGCAGATCAATGATGTTAAAAAAAGATCAATATTCACTCATTTATAGAAAGCCCTTGGCATTGCTCTCTTGTCAAACCACATAGCAGCTTGGTGAGCATTAGCATGCCACAGCGCTGAGGCCGGGCGTCTGGAAGCACTGCATGTAAGCAGTGGGAGGGAGGGCGGGCAGGGCTGCAGCGTGGCGAGGGGTGGAGGCAGAGCAAATGCTAATTCGCACCCAGCCACACGTGAAATGAGCTCGAGATCTAACCCCCGAGCCGACAGCAGTGGCGGAGCAGCTACCCGCGGTGCGACCGCGTCCGGGAAAAGAAATTAAAAAATCCTCTGTGGCTGTCGGTGAGCCCGAGTGTTCGCCTGTCTCTTCCTCCCCTGAGGGTTCGATAGAGAAAGAGTCCGCTGAGAGGCATCTTCTTGCCTTCTCTGTGCAGCAATGCTAGGCGAGGGATTACACACAACCCACAATTCCATTGCCAGGCAACAGAGGAATGTGAAACCAGACTGGATTTTGGCTCCTTTTGCTGGTAACCCACGGCACTGAATTTGTAATTACCAGATGTTCAGGGACTTATCAAAGCCTTGTTGATCTCTTGCTGAGTCTATTTGTATTTTTTATCTGTGTACCTGCAACTGCGGATCAACAACGACCATGCCAACAGCCTCGCCTCCTATTGATATGACCTAGTTTGGGTTTGACAAAGAGCACCCAAGGGAGATGGATGAAAAGGACTCTGGTTTTTTACGACACAGTATTTGGTCACTTGATCTGTGCCCACTGAGCGATGAGGTGAACGAACATTTTTACACCCCAAAATGCCAGACACCTGGCCGTGGCTCTTGGCCAGACCCACACAGCTGGCACTTCCCTTCCACACCGCACTCGCCGGCAGCGTCTCTAGAACCCTGTTGTGACGCAAGCTGGCAGTCGGCGCAACAACTTCACTGTACATGAAAGCCATGGCCTTGGCACATGTCCTAGTACCAATTACACCATCACCCTCTGGACCAAAGGGGCAAGGAGCTGCACCTTCTACTCCACGTAACATGTACTCTAGATCCGCCATCACACTGAAACGGCGTCGTGTTCCTGCCAGCATAAGGCTGCAAAAGGAATGACGCATTTCCCAACAGGGGGGGTGGGGGGTTTGAAGATGGAGCCAAATCCCGACAGAGGGGCGAGAAAAGCAAAGAGGAAGTGTCATCGCAATCTTGTGGGATTGCAGGGCTCAGACTCAGACTTCCAGTCAAACTGCACAACCCGTGGATTTGAACACTACAGTACCTCACCCTTTCTTATTCTGACGTTTCCCCCAGTGGCACACATGATTTTGCTCTCACCTGACAGTCCATGAGAAGAAGACGGGGCTTATTTTTTAATGCACTCCGTAAAATTAACCAAATATTTCTTATTAGACAATCAGAATCACGGAGCTTTAGAAACTGCATTTTTAGAAACAATGAAAAGTTCAAAATTCTCAGAAGAGAACTTGAATAACGAACATGAAACTCTGATCTTGTGTCCTTTGAAATAAAATACTTTGGATTTGCCTAATCTCAAATGAGGATCACTGCTCAACCTGCTGTTATGTGCAGGTAGTTTCTTTTAAACGCAAAACTCAAGCTAAAAAGTGCGTTCACGTCGCTGTGGCTTCACTCTCTCCGAGACTGAGACGGAGAACTGGATAGGAGGAGAAACAGCAGGAGGCCCACGACACCGCTCATTATCTCCGGATCAGGGTCTGACAACAGTCGGCCATCCGTGCGACGTGTGATGCATGGAGGCACCGACGGGGCTCACCTGTGCACTGTCCGAAGTGTTGCACTGTGATGTCCTTGTCTTGCCTGCAGGCGATGGTCCTCAGCTGGCACTGGTCGGCATAAGTCACCCCATCAGAGCCGCACACCTGCTCCACAGTGACAGAGATGGAGAGAGAGAGAGAGAGAGAGAGAGAGGGGGAGATGGGAACACACGTTAGCTTCCTGCAGGTCACTGGAGCAAAGTCTTTCTATTTATAACCTGTGGATCAAAATACTTATTTCTCAAGTGCAGAAAGTTCCCACCTTAGTCTTGTTTTTCTCATCGCAGTCAGGTGCGGGGCACTCGCAGTGGGCTTGGCCGTTCACCTCAATGCAAGAAGCCCCAAAGCTGCACTCTAACTCCTGGCATGAAGTGGGAGCCTCAGGTCCTGTGGAAGACGGCAATTTGTGTTGTTAGATTTTCTGTGTGGCTCCACACTCATGCAGTTTGAGACAGGAGAGAGTAGCTGCTTCATGACTTCTGATTGTGGCGGTTGTTGTGGAAATGCGGAGCTAAATTAAAAGTTAAATTAGCATGCATATTTAATGTTTTACAGTTACAGAACTCTTGCTTACTTTTATTAAGTAAGCACGAGTTCTGCCTGTTAAACAGCCAATAAATTAGTTTCTCAAAAATTTGTAAAGCATGATGAAATATGAACGTAATCAAACAGGAATAAGTTTTCTGAGTCCTCACCACATTCATATACACAGTAACATAATAGTGCGGCTGCTGCTGCATCAAGCTTACTCCGCTTTTCCGTGTGACGTCATACCAACGATTTTGATTTGGACAAATAAAATGAACGGATCTCCAACCGGTGGAGGACGAGACTCTCTCTTTGTGTCACGAATCCAATCTACAGCGGGGTGTTTGCAAGCACAACGGTGGGTACGTTTCAAAACCAGAAGAGGTTGTCCAGCCTTCAAAAACAGCACAGTGCAGCAGAGATAATGTACTCATGAGATTCTCTATATACCTGTCACATGTCACACAGCGTGACTTATTCATAGTTTCACAAACCAGAATTTTTTCCTGAAACTGCAGTCAGTTATGTAAAGGTCTGCACTCGGGGTATTTTTTTCCACAGCGTTCTGCTGAAAGTCTCCAAAGGAGCGTTTGAAGCCTTGGAAGTTTCCGCAACAGGAGCTGCTGCCGGGGAGCCCACCGTCCACTGGCCAACTGTGAGTGTGGGGTCTTTGCATTGTTGCAACATCACAGAGGCTTTCAGTGCCCTTCCACCCCTTGGCTCCTGCTTTCATGTGCTACCACCTCTCAGTATCTTGTCTTTTCATCTGGCAGGGGTGTGTGGCAAAGTGCCCCACCACTGTGCCGGGACCGCTGGCTTCATTAAGTGTTTGACTTCCAGTCGATATCTGATGGTGCATCTTAATCAAGGAGCTGCAGGTCCCCGCAGCAGGAACTAAACTTTCCTTCAACCGGCGTTTTAGCTCGTGCAGCCACTGGAGCTGTTTCTATTATTAATCTAAGTGTAATCAATAGTCTTTATGCAGGAGTATAAACATACACATTCAAGTGAATGGTCCAAAATGGCGTATGGTGAAGAGGAAATAAAATGTCAGTGGAGCGATATGTCATGCACATATCATTTGTACACTCAAGTATTTTCCTAATCACTATCGATTAACTGCCCTGTAGCCTCCCTCCTTCCAATAAAGCAGATGGATGTGAAGAGCACACAGAGAAAAGACTGGCTGCTGCAAGGCTGATCCATGGATCAGAGACAAGTGACAGCAAAACACTTTAGAATGATGGAGAGAAGAAGAGAAAAACGCACGCCATGTTGCCTCTGCGCGCTCTCTTATTACCTTTGTCGCAGCCGTTCATGCCCATCTTGCTTCCATCTGGACACACGTTGCACTTCATGCCCTTCACTCCCGTCTTGCAGGAGCACAGGCCCGACATCTGTTCGCAGTCGTCCCGGACCGAGCCCGTGGCGTCACAGTTACACGCTGCCACGGAGATGTAGAGGGGGAAAAAAAAGAAGAAAGAAACAGGAAGAGATAGATTGATGAGAAAATTGTATCAATTGAGGACAGTGACAGGAAGAAGGATTCGAATAGCTTGGCTTATGTGGTGTACATAGTGGGTTTGAGGCGACCTTAGCCCCTGATCCCTGCTTCAGCTATATTGTTGTCAAGGGTTGGCAACAGTTCATCCAGCCTCAGGGGCCATTGAGGGAGGAGCAGGAGTGCATAGCAGAAACTCAAGAAAACAACCTTAGGGAAGGACATCAACCCCATCATGTTCCTAGAATCAATGATGTGTGTTTTTTTTCCCCTCCTCTCCTGCTGAACCTGGTATTGGTGTGCAGTGTGCTGTCTGCTTGCTGTGGGTAAACCTTGTTAAGGTCAGGCCACGGGTGAGGCACCTGCAGGCTTCCTGCTGTTGACTGAAAATGCTCTGTGGCTTTGGAAGCATATGTCCTATGATACCTCAGCGGCAGGGTACGAGCTGGTCACCATATTGCATTACACCAAGACAAACAAGGGGCCCTGACCCCGGGCGTCACTTGAATACAAATGAATACAGTTCGTTCAGTACAGTTTTGACATGACTGAAGGACACAAAAAACGACCATCAAATCGCGGTTTAGCTGGTACTTAATCTACTTTTTACTGTCTATGCCAAAGTTAATACTTAATACCCTAAGTGTTGACTCAAAGATATTGTCATGATTTTAGTGAGAAATGCATTTTCTCACTTACCTCTAATGGAATAGATTTGGTTTTATTTGTCCAGGCTTTTTAATACATCTGTGCCAAAATGTGTTTGGATCCATCCCACTACAATGTGTTGAATGGAGATTTAACAATAACAACATAACATTTTCAGAAGCAGTTTCTACAACTGTATTGTTTTACTACTCTTTCCGCTTTGGATGCAGTCGTTTTATGGTGAAGCATCTCGAGTAACTGGGACATCATTTGCTTCTACTTCTGTCTACTGTGTATATACGTCTATTGCATGTAAATTCTTTTCTTCCTGAGGTTTCTCTCGGTTTTTTAAAGTATTTTTGTGGATTGTAAAGCCCTCAGACGCAAATGTGTGATTTGTGATTGTTGGCTACATGAATAAAACTGACTTGACAGATTTTTCAAAACCCAGAAGAAACCCAAACTCTCTCTGCGCGGCTCGATAACTCTCAAGGTAAGTGTGAAAACTTGAACTTTCGACAAATGACTCCCGCTCTTGCTGTTGAAGTCGTGTAACAGTATCAGGGTAAGTGCATCTGCTCGCTCAGCACGGATACTTAAAGACCGAGCTTACGTGTGCAGCCGCTCATGTTCTCCGTCACGATGCCGCGGAAGTTCCAGAAGCCCGGCTCGCAGCGGTCACACTTCTGTCCCCCGACGCCCGGCTTACAGGAGCACTGACTGCTGGCCGGGTCACACGTCCCCTTGTAGGAGCCGTAGGCGTTACACTGACAGGTACCTGAGGAGAACAGGGCAATATTTAACTTTTAACTTCTTCTCGTTCGTGCCTCTCTGTCTTTGATAAGACCCAAATGTTATGTAATGTACAACAGCTGAATTCAGCTTACTATGAGAGATATTGAAGATTTAAACTGGGCTCAAATGTTGGCCCAGTTGGATAAAGTGTGCTTAGGTGAGCTCCCTCTTTACCAAATCTCAGTCTATCCTTCTAAGTCTGCATTTTCTCCATCCATACTGTATCCCCTAGCTAACAGCTTGATGCAGCATTTTCTGCTCCATCTGTGTGCTATCATTCGTCAAGATCATCAGATGAAGAGATTTTTCCTGTTGATACAGTGCAACATTATCATAATTATTCCTTGGATTAAGATGAAACATTTTCAGCTCTGCAACTTTGGAAGTGTAACTGCAGTCAAGGACAATAAGCCACCGTATGCTGAAACAGGCTGATAGTATCTACAGTTTTTGTGCACACAACAAACTCAGGACACATGAGAGGCGAAGGGTCACAGTGGGACGCAGCAGAGGACTTACTGGGACATCCAGCCAGTCCGACTCCTAAGGCGGCCGTTATGTTGTCGGAGCAGCAGCCGTACACAGACAGACTGCAGTGCTGGGGTGCTGTCAGCTCAGGCAGAGATGTGGCTGAAATCACTGATGAGGTAGGAACAACAAAAAATAAATAAATAAAAAGAAAAAAAAAAAAGGGAGGGGAACGTGGCACAAGGGGAGAAAGAAGAACACCAACATTTGAGTGGGATTTAGACAACACAATCTCGGAGCAACATGTAACTTTTTGCCAACAATGAGATTGGCTCGAGGGGCAGAGGTGGAGAGGCTGGCAGCCGGCTTCAAGATAACAATTCTATTTTCTACTTTCTCCACAATAGCTCAAAATCAGGGGGAAATGATGCTATTACCTCCAGTGAAAACAAACAATGGCATTGCTGGTGAATGTGCGGGAGCTGACATTTACCACCTACTAGGAGGCATGTTCTCTTCATTTGTTCTTGTCTAATATTACAGAATTGTGCTGCCGCCCTACAACCTTCCAGGAAAAAAGAAAAAGAAAAGCCTGCTGCATAATGTGAAGGAATGTGCCAAGCAGTTTCTGTCTGTGCGGTGTGTGTGTGGAGAGCTCCTTTGTCTGCGGAGGCACCAGCCTTCATACTAGTGTGACAGCTCTGAATACGCAACTGCATTCAACAAAATAAAAACAAACGTGTTCCCAAAACCTGGCGCTTCTCCAGAAAAATTGGAAGCCAACAACAAAACATACAGTAGTAGGAAAAAGGAAAGGGGAGGTTTGTTTAATGGCTGAGGCAAAAAAATATCATTGTTCAAATTCTCTCCAGGCTTTGGAGTGCAAAGGAAAGTTGCAGAGATAGAAAGCAGAAACCTTTCCCTCCCCTTTTTTATTTTTCTCTGTCTCTCTCTATTCCCCTCCCGATTTCTTTTTCTTGTGTTGCTCATTTGGAGTTTGGAGGCTGGAGATACAGGGGCTATAAATCACAGTGTTACTGGTGTGGATATGAGCCTCAGCCTAATGGTGATGACTCGGCTCACTCTTTTTTCCAGTGCTTTCCCACTCCAGAGATGGGCTTTGGACACACTTCATTTAACTTGCCACTTTCCAGCCCTCCATTCAACTATCTGTACTGAGCCTATTAGGACGAGGAGAACTTTTAATTTCATATGTTCTTCTCCCCTCCAATGGGTTTTTCCTCTTCAGTGGCCATTGTCCGGCACAATGCAGCTCATTGTGACGTGCAATATCACCCTTGCGTTTACAAGGTCTGCTGCTGTGCTTCCTCTGTTGCAGCTAGACTTTTTTTAAATTCCTGCAAGAGCACATCTGCACGTGTTTGCTTGTGTAGTAAACCAATAAGTGTTTTTTCGGATTCCACCAAAATCCCTGACCCAGATTTTGAGTTTTGCAGGCAGCTATAGAGGATGGGCAAACTTTACACATGTGCATGCAGCAGATGACACTGTTGGCACCACATGCAAAAGAGTTTTAAGTTTTCCAAATCACAACCACTTTCTTTCATGCTCCACTAGCGAAAGGTAGCATGTTTTGATAACTTTCTGGAGTTGAGGTCATACGAAGTTTCTCCTTACATAGCTAATGTGGAGGGCAGTGAAATTCCCCAAGATCTGAGTTTTTTTTTTTTTCTTCCATTAGCCAATAGGAGAGGAGAGCCCAGAGCCCGCGTACCCATAGAGGGCTCTTCAAAAAAGGATTGATTATCCATGGATGGTAGAGAAGCGTGACAGTCAGTGCCCAAGGAGGCCAGCTTAGGAAAGAGAAGAATCTGCAGGGATGTGTGTGAAAACACTGGCAGCTCCCTCATTCTCACTCTCTCTTCAACTCTCTCCATCTTCCTCTCTTTTCGACCCACGGGGAATCAAACAGGCTGGAATGATCACACGAAATCCCTTAAGTGCCTTTTGCTCTGCTCTGCGGGCCCGGGCTCGAATCGGGAGCAAAAGCTCTTCATTTAACACAGCCATGAAGAGGAAGAACTAACCTTTGCTACTTAACCACCGATCTGACAACTATTGTGGCTGATAAATGCCATTCATTTACATGCAGACAGAGGGGGTTTTATATTAAAGTAAGTGGGGGAAAGTGATATCCCGAGGGTTGAGAAGCAAGCTTGTCAGCACAAGTTTAATGGTTTAAATTTTCAGAAATTGTAGGAAAGGAAAATGAATCATTATCACTATCAACTCAGTCTATGTACGGTCGTGGAAATTACATCATCATCAATAATAAACACAAACCACTGTAGTAAATGAGTGTTGAAATATATACAGTGGAATGTGTCAGCGGAGATTCCCCTAAACAACAGTGAAATGTGATTGGCTCTTTAGATATCAACACCCAAACAACCAATTAGCAACAAAAAACCATGAGCTGCTGACGTGCTAGCATGCGCTAAATGCATGCACAGATGTATATGTTGTATATGTGGTAGTATGAAAACACACTTTGACGTTACATCTTCACACTCCTCAGCTACATGAATCCCAACAGGCGTAAAAAAAAGCAAAGCGATCAAAGGCACAAAGTGGGAACAGAGGGAATAAATGATGAAACTAATGATTCAAGCTGGTTTTTACATTCACATTACATGAGCCTGTGAGAAAGATAACTGTGCGGCAGCCAGCCTCAGAGGAACGGTCAGTTTCTACATATAAACAAGGCTGTTGAATCAAGTCTCCCTGAGGAAATTACACAAACACACGCATCATATTCAACCACGACCTCCTTCCCTTCATTAGCTTGTGGCTACCGCGGTCACACTGCGGAGACAACAGCAGCGCTGTCAGAATTATATTCCAACTACAGACTATTTACTACCCCATCAATGGATGGAATGAGTGGAGAAATGGGATGTCAGTGACAATGAGTCTTGGTGAGGGTGCTTCTGCTGCTACTGCAACGGCATTAAATGTGAGTGGTGGGATGTACCGACCTGCACAGGGTCCCTGGTTCTGAATCAACAAGTGCTCTTGTTTCTCACATCTGGCCTTCTTCAGCTCGCACTCGTTGCTGTAGTTTTTGCCGTCGGAGCCGCAAACCTACAAAAGAATGAAGAAAGTTTAGAGTTTAACCTGAGATTCTGTGTCAACCGGCTTATGGCACAGTTACTGTTTAAGTTGTGCCACCCAGAAGTGCCGTCGACTGCAACATCAGCCGAACAGCACATACTTTTAATCAAAAAATATATTTGACGGTATTTAAGAGTTTGGGTTCTTTATTTTTGGCCTGTGTCTTTAAGTATAAAATATAGATAGTGTTGACTCTTACCATTTAAAAACAAACCATCCCATCAGGCTTTAAAGATGATCATCATAATATTGTCAGTGAGTTATCTGCCGGCTACATCTGACAAATCTTACATTTGTACATTTTGGATCAAGAAAAGCAGCTTGTGTTTGCATTGTAACTATAAATGTACAGACATGTGTCTCACCTGAACATAATCTCTAAAGTGATTTGCATTTATCCCTGATGAACTGTGAGAGATACAGATGTTACAGGAAACAATAAGTCGGCAGCAGTATGTGTCGGGCGTTCGTGTGCTCCGGTTGTTACTCAAAAGTTTTGTGTCAGTTTCATTTTAAGGATTAGGCCGTGTGAGTTGTGTTGATTTGGAGTGGGGGTTTTTCAAGGCAGCCGTACCGGGTTGTGAGGCACGCTCTGGCAGGTGAAGTCGCAGACGCAGCGGTCCTCCTCCGCATCCTCATCCCACGAGCCTCCAAACGTGCGACAGCGGTCCTGCTCACAGCTCTCCACGCCCGAGCCTGACCCTCCTGATCCGCAGTCTGCATGACATACACCGTAAGTGCACAGCGTCATTAATAAAACATACAAACACACAAGGGAGATGCCTCTTTATTGGCGCATCAGATGGAAACAGTGTCCTAGTTTCACTTCTCTTTAAGTTAAGCCTGCACTTATACATCAGGAGCATCACAAAGTTAAGATAATTTACATTTCCCTCACGCTGGTTTGCGCAGAGAGGGAACTAAAGGCGCCGCTGGTAGAACAAGATAATGACCCACCATAGTGAGGGCAAGAGATTCACTAAATAAATTAGACACAACATCTCTGCACCACCAGTGAGGCATCCTTTTCATTTCAATTAAATAAGAGACAAAAAGGGGAGGGAATTATTAACTCTGGCCTCCAAGTGCGCTGACAGAATTGGTGGCAAGCCTTTATGGGTGTCTGCTTCCTGATATGAGAAGGCAACTAATTGCAAAGTGTTCTGTAAAATCTAATTATCTCCTGAGACTTTAAAGAAAGTTGTCCTAGCAAATCTCTAACTGTGACCCCAGACGCCCTTTTATTTGTTTCAGAAGTGCACTTCTCTCGATTGAAGTGAGAGAGCTGCTCAAGCCGACCTTATGTTCCCGGTAAGAAGAGGCTGCAAACAAAGTCCCAGGATTTGTGCTTTCACAAAACTGTTGTCATTCTTGACCTGCTGTGCAAACTACAGCACAAGGCGAGGAATCCGAGGTTTAAAAGAGGTAGAGAAGAGAAAAAAAAAACAATCCAGCAGGATTGTTTGGAGTTTCGTTTATGACAAACAAATCGGGGGCTGTTGCAGAGTGCAGAGAAGAAAAGGGGAGGATCCTGCTTTTGAAGTTGTAAATTTCCCCTACAGTGGAACTCCTGAGGGAGATTAGGTGAATGTATGTGAAGGCTGGGAATGAAAGCAGTCAGGACGAAAGATAGAGAGAATATTAAACACAGAGAGAGAGAGAGAGAGAGAGAGAGGGGCACCTGGGGGGCTGGCAGAAAGTTCATTTGAAACAAATTTGTTATTCAAAAAAGGAAACGCAGTCCAACTAAAAGCTCCCAGCACGGCTGAGAGATTCAAATAAGCATCAGGTAATCAAGGTGTTTCTTCCTCTTCCTGTCTACTTTCAGGGCTCATTCAACTCTCCGTATTGATGCGCAACCTCTAATGGTGAAATCGATGTCGTAGTGATGGAAGTGCCACTTATGGAGATTATGGAGCGGGTCACAGTGCAGCGGATGAAGCTCTGGCCTCTTCCTTGATATGGGTCATCAGAAATGGGCTGTGACAGCTTTCAGTGGTCGATACAGTGGAAGAAGGGGGAGCTTCACTCTATTAACTGTGGATACAACGGTGGAGCCGGAGCGTTGTGCAGAGTTCCAGAGGCCACGTCCCCCACAACAGACATCAGAACCTGTTAAGGACTCGCTCCGTTTCCATTTTGAACCAGCAGAAGCTCCGACCCTAATCCTTTGGCTCGAATCTGCTGTTGTAGCTTATCGATCGCGAGCCGCAGTCCCGAGTTAAACTTAACATGTTGTGATGGGGCTAATGTGCTGGTTAATGGCCACCGACATTATCGTGGCCATTTGGCCTCGGACGCCCCCGCCCTGAAAAAGGAGAAGTCAGCTGACTCAAGAACCGAGCAGAAAGAGAAATAATGAGAGCTGGGACACTGGCAGCTGGCCACCTGTATCTGTGTACTGTACGCCAACTCAGCACGACACAAAAAGAAAAAGGGAAGCGCAAGGAGTAGCCAATTCTTATTCCGCTCAGGCCTCCACACAGAGACGAGATAAATAAATAAAAGAGGTGAGACATTAGAATGGAATAAATAAAAGTGAAGGGCGAAGAGGGGTCCTAATTAGCTGCTGCTCTTTGATGTGCCCGCCACCCGCTCTGCCTATGAACCTTTCAATTAATACATCCCCAGCTAAGATGGCTGTATCAGCTATTCTCTCTGCTCTGCCCATCCATTCCTTTTTACTCAATCATGTCAGAAGCCCGAGTCTATTTAGCCAAGGGAGCTCCATTAAGAAGACAGAATTCAGTGGCGGTGAGAAGAAAGGAAATGAATAGCACAGGAATAATGTCCATGAAAGACAGAGGAGAAAAAAAAAAAAAAACACATTACAGGGATTTGACAGTGGAAATAATAGAAGAAGTGATGGAGAAGATGCTATTGTCAAATCTGTCTGGACGTGTGTGTGTGTGTGTGTGTGTGTGTGTGTGTGTGTGTGTGTGTGTGTGTGTGTGTGTGTGAGAGAGAAAACAGAAGGGAGAAGAAGAGAAGAGGAGGATATGTGTAAATAGTGGAGGATAATGTGTGTAATGGATTGAAGCCTGAAGATGTTTGGTCAACCGGACATCAACATCCGCGACTCCAGGACGCGACAGATATTATTGCGGTACCTCTGATATCATCACCTGTGTGAATGTCAACTTGGACATTTATCATTTGAAAACAAATCCTCCGTCACTGCGGCGTGTGCCACATGGCGAGAGATTGAAAATGGCAACGGTGTTTACCGAAGGATGCGGCGAGCCGCGATCTGCCTCTTTTTTTTTTCTGTTTTCGCTCCATCGATCAGTCCCTCGTATGACCTGCTCTTGACGGATGTGACAGCCAGTTTATCCAAATAAAGTTCCCATACGGTAGAGAGGGATAGAGCATCACGCCCGCTGGGGAGAAGGGATGGGGTGTTTGGAGATGGCAGAGAGAGAGAGAGAGAGAGAGAGAGAGAGAGAGAGAGAGAAAAGAAGTTTTGTTGCCTCAACAGAAGGTTACAACCCCTGTGATGGATGGACCATGAAGGAAAAATCCGCTGATTTCACTCCAGTGAGCTCTTGACCCACCCAGCCACCCACTTTGCTTTTTTTTGCAGCTTTCTTTATCTGATCTGTGTGATGTGCGGCGCAGGGAGCGGACCGTGCATCACCGTGTGATCCTGCTCTCATAATCTTGTTTATTAAATGTCTATTCAATTAAAAAAAGGGCCTGGGCCCCCGTAGGTGATACACTGCTCTCAGTTGCCACTTTGTCAGTGTCGAGAAAAGGAGCTGAGGCCAGGCCTACCCGAGTGTGAAATTAAACAGGTGACAAATTTCCCTGTATGGCCAACAGTGGGAACACTGTCATTTTTCATTACTGCTAAATAAAAGGCGGGAGGAAACAACTTCTATTTTTATGCTCTGTGCCCCCCCCCCCCCCCCCCAAGACTAATGAGGATGGTTTTTAAGTCAGGTCTACGTAAGAGTATAAATCACATGTTCACTTCCTCTCCTGGCTTATCTTAGATATGAAGTATTGAGTGGGGGGTTGTGCACAGCGGTGATGTACAGCTTTGCTGCTGTCTACAATAGAGACAGAAAATACAGTCTTTGGTCTTACATTTTGTGACAGGGTGCTGTATTAGACAATTTATACTCCTAATTTTGCCAAAACCTACCACCCATTCGTCTAGTCGGGGGTGAATATATCAACAACAAATCCTTTTATGGTTTGCAGCTGAAGAGAGGGATCCCACAGCCAAACACAGATATTTCAAGGGGGGAAAAACAGCAACTTGGTTTTGATCGTTTTACAATCACACCAAACTTCCTGTGGAGGGTCAGTTCCGATTCAAGGGGCTGAAAGGACTAGGGACCGAGCCTGCAGATAAAGACAGGACTAGTGGATGCCCCTAATGCGAGATTTATCGATTTGAGACAATCCCATCTCCACCCCTATCTGTGAAAGCATCGGTGCCCCTTTTGTTGAGAGGCACAATTTTGATGGAGAAGAGTGCAAAATGGAGAGAGACGAGTGGGTGGGATGGCAGGGAGCGAAAAAAGAAAAGAGAGAAAAAATTCTATTGTGTAAGCCTGATGGTTTTCTCTGAATCAAAATGAGCAAGTGATGGAAAAAAAAAAAAAAAAAAAAAAAAGGAGGATGTTCAGACACAGTATGAGAGCGAGAATGAAATAGAAAAAACTAAGCCATCAGGCACCACAAGCAAAGCAATGCCCTTGGGTGGGGAGCAGAGAGCAGTTTTTTTGCCTGATACCAGACAAGCAAAAGACAATGAGGACAGAGTGTGTGTGTGTGTGTGTGTGTGTGTGTGTGTAGTGACAGTAAGTCTGCATCGTGGGCATACAGTTTCACGTTTGTTCATGCTCCACATACAAAAAAAGGTCACTTGTCTCAGTCAATGAAATGATGTTAAATCGACCACAAGAAGCTTTGGCGGGACCATTCGGCTCACAGGCTTCAGGCCAATGTGATAGACAATGGTAGACCGAAAAAAAAAAAGAAAGGAAAAAATGAAAAGAAGGAAACACCCCTGGCTAGCAATCAAAATGGAAGTGGATTCCTCTCATCTCTATTTGCTCTGTCCTCCGTCTACCCCCCTCTCTTCCTCTCTTCAGCCATCGCTCCTGCTGGCAGGTGTAATCTGCTCCCCTTCACACCTTGTCAGCGGATGACTATGTTCGCCATGACGACCCACCAGCCACGGGGGAACGGCATCGCTGCCGTCTGCATGACAACCAGAGGCTGGCACGTTCCTCCCTCCAGGGTTGTCCCCAAGACGGGCCGAGTGAGGGACTGTGATACTCCGCTTCGGTCCGTCACCGCTGATCAAGATATGATTTGCACGGCGTAATAGATCTCATTTATTCTGAATGTGGAGGAACGATGGAGCTACAGGCGTAAAAATCAGGGATTCTCACATTAAGAGCCATCGATCACACACTTAAGCATAATTGGATAGAAGGGCTTGATAAAATATATACCATAAATTCTCAAATATAAGCTCTGGTATTCAATGGCTGTGACTACAGCCCCTCATAAAAAACCAAGTGAAATTACTCAGGCTATCAAGACTCTTATGGTAAATTCTGCAGAATGCACATGTGATACCCACTGGTCTGCTGAGAAATATTGTTCTCATTCACTAATACACCTTAAATACTTAATGCTATGCTATTCTCCAATGTTAATGTCGATGAAACGAAACACTTCCTGCAGATATTTCACATTAAAAGCCTGCTATCTCTAAGACTCTCTTGAAGACTCATCTCTCCCAAGAGCACCTCCTCTTACTGTGCGTGTCTTTACCTCATCTCCTTATTGAACACATTCAGTACTTAGTACTTACACCAAGGTCTCACACTGCACTGAAGTTTTAGTGTTGTCCCTCACTTGTAAATTGCTTTGGATAAATGCGATAAATGTAAATGTAAAAATCTAAAAATGTGTTTGTGTTTCATGTGCTGCTGGAAAGCTAATTTGAAAATGTGAAAATCTTAAATCTTTTAATTCATCTGTACAAGAAGGGGTTCGGTTTCATTGACAGTGGCTTAACACAAGATTAAAGAATGCCAAAGTAAGACCAATTGTAATTAATTAGTTTTAATTTATTGGAACAACAACGAGGGGAAGTGTTGAGTTCCATAAAAACAAAAAACTAAACAAAAGAAAAAAAAAGCAGCCACAGCTGATAAGAAGTGGGTGAAAAAAGAAGGGGGGCTTCTTACGTATAGAGAATTTACTGCGGCTGAAGAAATGGAGTATGAGATGCACTGATAAACAAGCAAACATGACAGCCAAAGCATGAAGATTATCGTTTCTAAAATGCACAGCTGACCTGAACTTAATCACCCAGAAGCCATTTGTGTTCCTGTAACAGGTTTTTTTCAGGGACATGCGGTGTGACTTTCACTTCATCTTGTGCCGTGTTAGCCTGTTGGCATGCTGCTGGTGGCATATGCAACCATTATGAAAATCCACAGATGACTGAACACCGTATCACAGGTCACTTGATAAAGATAATTACACCATTGCAATGGCCGATTGGTTAATATAATTACACCATTTCAAAGTCCATTTCCTACCTTCATCACAGCTGCCGAGCTTTGCCACATCAATTCTCGCCTTCCGTATGCAGGAGGACAGGAGGAGTTCGCAGTTGTTGTCGTAGGTGGCGCCGTCGCTGCCGCACACGGGGGAGTAGGCCTCGTTGAAGCACTGCGGGCACTCGCACTCATTCTGGACACACCGGGCGCCCCAGGCACAAACAGTACTGCCGCATGTTTCTGTAACACACAGACACACACAACAGCAGAGGGACCGGTCAGCGCATGACGGGTCAATGCAGCAAAGGGAAACATTCATGGAGACGTTTTGATGGATCTCATTCACACCAGAATTCAGAATGCATCTCTGGGAAAGATATTTAAATGAGATTTCTCTTTTTTCTGTCTGAACTGCGATTCATGCGACTTCCTCTTGTGAAATACCCGCTTTCTTAAAACTGACATATACATGTTCCCTCGGTGATTCCCCATCTGAGTAAACTGCAATTCCATTTTTTGACGAGTCTGTTAGATTATGACCAGCCCGCCTGCAGCTGTATCAGTTTCCTCATGAGCTCTGCTTTCGAGAGTGAATTCAGAGCTTCACACATCTTTGTCTAAACTCAACCAGGATTCAAGCTTACACGAGAACCCTTCATATTATTCATTTGACGTTGAGATTCAGGAAGTATGACACCATGTAAGCGTTGGACACACACTGTGTATGCATTACTTACTGCACTCTCCTTGGCTGACCACTCGGAGGTCCATCTGCTCTTTGCAGGCGCGCACATGCAGCTCGCACTCGCTGTTGTACGTGGTGCCATCGCTGCCACACACGGGCTGGTGGGTCTCCACACACTCTGATGCACACACACACTGTCCGCTCTGGGCGTCGCAGATTGCCCCGAAAGAGCAGTTGGCACAAGCCTCATCTAGATGGAGATAAGGAAAAAGGCGAAGGCTTAGTCTTTGTGTGCTGATGTGTGTATGTGTGTGTGTGTTTGTGTGTGTGTGTGTGTTTGAGGCATTTTTTACCTGACTCTGGAGGCAGGTCAGCTATAATAAATACCCTTTTAAATACCTGCTTTTACACTTTTTATATTTTGCTGTGTGGCAGACTTGAAAACGGATCAAAATTAATGCTTGTCATTGATCTGCGAACGTACTGAAGTGCATTTCAAACTGATCTTACCTTTTGACGAGCCCTCTCTCAAATGGATATAAAAGTCTTTGTGCGACTGCACAACCTTAACTTTGCATTAAGAATATTATTACTGCACATACTCACTTTCGCTACAGCCAAGACACTAATCTTTAGGCACTTTTGTGGTCAATATTTAATCAACAACACATATTATTACAGCAAAAAGACAAAGATGTGCCATTTTCAGTATTCATTAATCATGAATCTACTCAAAGCAGCATCCACAAAACTATCAAATAATAGAAATAGTAAATAGTAAAAAATTGTTGTATTTGTATTTTTCTTTATTTAGCCCTTGGCAGTTGCTGTAGTGCTTAACGATGCAGCGCAGCAGCACAGACATAAGAAGTGCAGAGATGCAAAGTTTCCATACAGAGTGTAGAATTGGTGTAAAACTTTATTGGAGTCCACCGGAGGCAGATTCAATTGATTTGAAATACTTTAGAAATGCATACACCTGTCTATTAAAAGCTGTCACAGTTCATATGCATGTGGGAGCTAAAAACCAAGCCATGAAATTCAGAAATTTCCCCACAGATAGAATTCTTCCGAGGCACAGATCTGGGGGGGGGGGGGGGGGTAGAGATGCTAAAGTGCTGAAAGTTCCCAGAAGCATCGTGGGAAAACCACTTTTTCTAGAGCTGAAACTTCACAACTGAACACAAAGAACTTCAGAAAAATCTCTGCAAAAACTGAAGAGTTGGAATAAAAGAGCCAGAAGGACGACCATCCCTGCAGCACTGCATCAATCAGGACTTTATGGGAGAGTGGTCAGAACTGAAACTACTCCTGAGAAAAAGCCACATGACAGCCCGGCTGGAGTTTGCCAAACGACACTTCAAGGACGCTGAAAGCATGAAGGAAAAAGATTTGCTGGTCTGATGAGACGAGAATTGAACTCTTTGGCTTGAATGCCAATTGCTGTATCTAGTGACAGCCAGGTACTGCTCATCACCTGCCTACCAC
Source organism: Seriola lalandi dorsalis (assembly GCF_002814215.2). Lineage (NCBI taxonomy): Eukaryota > Metazoa > Chordata > Actinopteri > Carangiformes > Carangidae > Seriola > Seriola lalandi. The sequence goes on along the minus strand of NW_019524898.1, from coordinate 408,592 downwards.
CATCCCTTTGAGGAGGTATGGTGCCAGCATTATCTTTTAAGGATGCTTCTGAGCACCAGGTTCTGGGGAAACTAGTCCGGATTGAGCGAGAAAAGTTCCACTTTCCTTGTTGTATCTATCACTTTGTAGGTTGTTCACATCGACTTAAAACTGAGCTATCTTCCACAGCACTTCCAACAGTGAATCATGGCGGATGACATCTGCATTTTCTCTGCAAAAGACTGCACTGAGACACAAAAAAGGCTTGAGGAGCTTTTCCAGTCTTTACTTTACTTCACTTGGATCATCTTGAGGAACTCGCCTGCGTCTAAGGGGGCAACACTTTTTTTTCCCCCCTCAAGAAACAGCAAGGCAGGATCAGAGGTGTTCAGGGTAGCGACAAGTGTCACACGGGGGGGAGGGGGCAGGAAAACAAATGAGAAGGCAAGCGCGAGGCCTCATCGAGAGACAGTGGCTGCACCTCTCCCTCTGACACCAATTACACCGGGAGGATTGCATTAGCACAGCTCACTATCACATTCAATTAGAGGCAGGCTAATAACCTCTGCTGATTTAGCAGTAATTGAGAGAGGCGAGGCTGGCCCCTGGAACCCTTCCGCATTATTAATTTGTTTATTGCTCTCTTAGAGTCTTTCATTTCATTCATCTCTCCATCTAGCACTGGCATCCACCCCCTTCTTGGATTAACAGCCTTTTACGGCACTTAACATACAGAATATTGCCTGCAGAAGCAATGGATTGTATGTGAGCAGAATGATTTCATACCTTAAAAAAATGAGATGGGTGGAGCATGCAGGATCAATGTTTCCCCCAAACTGATGTGTATTTTTGGTCTATTCATGGTTCAGCTAATTAGTTCCAATAAGGAGAAATCTTAAAGCGACAGCATCCAGTGATATTTTAGACAATAATGTGATTTGTGCTGAGAGTTTTTCCTCCTTCCACAACGACAGATCCATAAAAAAAGATGTTAGCGAAGCTTTTCTGTGACAAAATAAATAAATAAAAAACAGAAGTGTCTTTAAAATGAGAGTTGCTGTGGTTCAGCTATAAATCGGGAAGCGGTGGTGGTGGTGAGTGTTGTCCTTTATCGGGCCTGTGTCCTGATAGCAGCCTCGCCTCTTTATCAGCTCTTGCCCCTCGCAGCTGGCTCTTCCACACTGCCTGATCCTCCAGACAACATGCATCACAAACAGACAGAGAAGGAGGGGAGCCTCACTTCAAAGCCAGGAGAAGAGGGAGAATTATTGCCATTACTGGCAACATTAAGACTTCCGCTTTCTGTCATCTCCGATTCAGACATCTCTGAGTCTGTCTTCGCTAATCTTGAGTTTCCATGTGCTTCTCTCTCTGAAGGCAGACAAGTTCACCGTCATATAAAAATTCAGACTTTAAGGTGAAACGTCTGACAGGCTAGTCATTATGACACATAGGCAGGATGTTAAAAAAGTGAGTGCCAGTGTTGTAACATTAGAGGCTGAGATCTTTCACCTCATTCACATGCCTTACACGTCCAACAATGTGAGAAGCTCTCCGGTCGAGGAAGATATACAGTCCAACGCAGTGAGTGCAGCATCAAAGTGAGATATTTTAAGGGCTTTTCATGCCAGCTCTAATAAAATCTAATACCAACTGTATCCAAAAGAAAACTTAGCTTGAAGAGTGAGCTAAAAATTGTAAAATAAAAAAAAAAAAAAAATTATAGCAAGACAACCCAGGTAATCACCAACTGCAGCTCAAAGTTGGCACCAAACGTGACCTACCTCCGGCCCCAATAAACGGCTGCCAGATTGGATATGTCTTGGGCCAGCGGAGGTGGGCAGAGAACCAGCAACACACGATACAACACTTGGGCCAGCGTTGAGCCAGCACTGGGGCCCGGATCAGTGGAGATGGGATGATATTTGCGCAACCATTCATCACAAGCCTGACATGAGTCTGGCAATGCGGCGTGCTAAATTTATGCTGTTGTTGGGGTAAACCATTTTGCTACTTGGGAGAAAATCTATATTTCTAAGCCGCATGAAGCTTTGAAATGAAACACAATATTAATTTTATTTAACGCACACTGGGGTCGTCTTGAATTTACATATCTAAATTGAAAATATTAGCAGCTGAGAAGCAGATATTATTGCGTCACATGAGCTGCTTTCATTAACCGTGAACATTTCGTGAGTCATGGAAATTTTAGTGTCATCCCTTCATCTAACAGACGTAATTACACAATGTTGTAGGTCACTGCTTTTCTCTTTCTACAAGTCACTCCTCTAATCATCAGACCAAACTCTTTTTTCTTTCTGCTGAGGACCTGTTGAATTTACTCGAGGTCTCCTTCAGGGGGACCTGAACCTAACGCCGGGAGCCACTGATGTTGGGTGTTGCACTGTGACGGCTTTGGTTGTTGTGTTTGGTGGCAGTATTTGTGGCGTTTAGATATGAGTGTGAGGCATAGTGGGCAGGTTGGTGTAAAAAGTGGCCTTGAAAGCATGAAGGATTGAGTCATTGAGGAGAGGGGAAAAAAAAAAAAAAAAAAAAAAATCGGAGGCCCTCCAGCTTTACAGCGTTTTGTTGATATCCTCACCGGGAAAACTCTGAATTGTGGCTGAGGGGTCTGGGCGGAGTATTACCTCAGGATTAAGCAGGAAGAAGTAGACTGGTCTGTGTTTTGAAGGCTTGTGAACATGCCTGGATGATAACAACTCCCCCGTCGATGCCTGTCTGGCCAATACACTATAAACTCTGCCTCCCACTTTCTCTGCTCCTCCTCATCTTATTTACCCCCATCTCCTTGCCTCCCTGCATTTATTGCTCCCCCCCCCCCCTTTTTTTCCCCTCTGCCCTCTCTTCACTGCCTCTCTCTCTCCGACCACTCTCACGCTGCTGGTGTGACCTATATTTCTTACTCAACTGTGTATATCATCTCCAACACCTGTGGGAGAAAAAAGGAAAATTTGTTATTTCCTTTTTCTCAAATGATTCCGGCGTCTCTGCTCTCATCTGTTTGGGTAAAGCCGTATGAATGGGCCTTTTTCCGAAGCGACTCATATCCAGCCGGGGGGTCTATTAACTGAGCGCCCCCTCTCCCGCTCCGCAGTACAAGGTTACCCACCATTCAAACGCAGGGGGGAGGAAAAAAAAAAAATCTGGGAATAATAACAAATGTCACTCATATCGCTATTGGGTTGCACCTGAGTCATATAGATAACCACTATTTTTCTAGCCCAGAGGGGAGGAAATGAAATTATAGCTAAGGCCCATGAGAGGCTGGAGTGAGCCACACACACACACACACACACACACACACACACACACACACACACACACACACACACACACACACACTCACAGTTAAGCACACATGTGGTTATTTTCCCTATTGTGGCACCTCTCCCACCCTTTAAACTACGGCTGCCCTCACCTGCCTCCACTAAGCTCCTGCTTCTGAGTCTGAATCAAAAGTAATACACATAAAAACAGATGTGAATAGATAATAAAATGTGGCATATGATTAGAGTCCTATTGAGAAAAAAAAAAAGGTATAAATCTGGATATGTAACAATGCTATTTAATGGTTGGGTTACTCAAGCACCTGGGTGTCACAGAGATTTCCCTCTTTATTCATAACCACTCTCTTTCATTGCTCGTGCCTTCAGCTTTTAATTCCGACACTTCCAACACCACCTGAAAGCAGCATATGCTCTTCTCCTCTCTCTCCTTTTCTGCTCTATAAACATGCTTAGTATATTGGTGGTGGGAATAGCCTGCGATAATTAGGTGAGATAATAGCTTAAGTCAGTCAGTTGTTATGGTGCTGAATAAAGTCCAGTAAAGCTGTGCAAACAGCCCAGAAATAACCCACATTATCATCGCCATCATTCCTCGGCTGGCTCGCGCCTGGCAAGCCAATGCCTCAGCATTTTTATGGCACCATTGCGCTGACGCAGGCCTGTTCCTCTGGGAGCCAAGAACCATCCATAGCGCTGGATTACAGACAGGGCCCTCCACTCCGCCAGCTCGCTCTGCCTCTCGCTTTTTAAAATAAAGACTATTCATTACCGCACAAGGACCCTGAGCCGACAGACCTGCCATCTACCTGCAGTGCAGCGCACCAAATTGAGTCTGCCCGCCTGCCCACCGACTAAACACGCTCTCGCTCCATTTCCTGTTGGCATACATCCTCCCGCGCTGGATTTCAATTTAGAGAAGGCTGGGAGGGAAAGATGACAGATGCAATACACGGGCAGGCAGAGAGGAAAGAGTCCACACAGGACCTCTCCAACAACTACACCTACCATCTACTGAGCACAATAAGAAACTCAAACCACCGTTCATTTTACAAAACAGTCAGACTAGCCCGTACAAACAAACTCCAGCCATAAACTGTTTGCACACTTTAGAGTACAATTTCATACCAGCAAAGTGAGACTAATTCACTTGTATTGATCATTTTGCTAACTGCTCAGCTCATGCACAAATACAGCGCCGCAGACGCCAACTCATTTTCATTGTCACGGTCTTGAAAATATGCAGATAAAAATCTTTCGCAGTAAAACTGAGTGAATAGTAACTGAGACTTGGGCCAAGGGGCCAATAACTGCTGTACTCCTGCCCAGTGTGTGTGTGTGTGAAAAGCGAATGGCTTGATTATAGAAAAGGAAGTACCCTCAATCACCAATTAGAGTTCATGGGAAAACTGGCCTTGCAAGATGGCATTAAGCCATCAAGAGTATTCACTAAGTGGGTTTACCAAGCTGTAAAAATCAGTCCGGGTGGCTGTGTGCCTGCACAGTCGGTCTGAATATATTTTTACCACTTGAAGCTCTGCTGTCGTTGGTGTACTAATAACTAGCTGATACTCCGACACGGCAAGACAAAGCCAAGTGACTCATGTAGCCAATTACAGAAAAGAAATGCTGTGCGCTCTCCTTTCTCTGTGAGAAAAGTGCATCTTCACTTAAAGGTCAGAACAAGCGATCGAGAACCTTGGCGTTTGTGCACAATGGCTGACGAAGAGCAGGAGGGAGGAATGATGAACGAGAGATCAGGAATTTTCTTAAGAGGCCTGAAGGTGCGTTAAATATTGTTTTGGCTTTGTTGGATTAAAAATGGGAAGCCCCAGGGGTTCGCACAACTCCATGTTCTCTATGTTAGTTGTTAATGTCTGTGGATTATAATTTTTCCTACGGGTAGTGTGGCAGTTTTAATTAATATGAGCTAAATTATATTCCACAAGGTCTCCATCTTTTCCTACCTGTGAGCTACGACTCACGCTGTTTTTCAGAGATTTCATGACTGTACTGTAAGCGACTGTATGGTGTAATGTGACTGCATAATGTATGAACGTGACGCTCACCGGTAATTCATGAATGGGGCGCCGGCATACTTCAGTTCTATTGTTGTGCAGATACTCACCACAGGGTCCTTTGTGCTGGATGTGGATGGCCCTCTGAAGGGCGCAGCCCATCGCTCGCATCTCGCAGGGGCTGCCGTAGCTGTGGCCGTCGGACCCACACACGGGGTCGGACGTCTGCGGACAGGCCTCGGGGCACTCGCACACCGGCTCGTCGTTTTTGACCACGCACACCGCCCCGTGGTCGCACACCTTATCCAAACACGGGCTCCGGACGTTGAGATCTGAAGACCGACCACCCAAGAGACAGAGAGCAAAGTTAGAGGGCTGAACGCAGCAGGTGGGGGTGGGGGTTGCGGAGTCAGAGGAATATAAAAGCAGAGGTTGGAGAAAGGTCTGGGGCTGGAAAGGGCATAGGTGACAGGGAGGTCAGTTGAGAGTAAAGCTACATGGTGAACTGAAGGTTTCGTGTTAGAAGGGGTTTGGGGAGGAGAAGGGACATGATGGAATATGCAATACAACCCTACTCCTGTGACACCTCTGCTTCCTCAGCTTCCTATGTCATTTCTTCGCCTTTGTGCATATCCTGATATATCCTGATTCTTTGAAGAGTCCGCCGAATCCGGTGGCATGAGGACAGCGGATAAAAAAAAAAAAACACGGCCCTGTAGCACAATAAAGATGAAACAGCCTACGAACAATGGTTGCACAGCCTTTCTTTTTTTTTTTTACTCAGGCGAGTAAACGGCTGGATTAATTGACGTTCCCAATGCGCCCCTTCAAAGGATGCCATTTGCATCTCAGTGAGAGCCACTGCTTCTGCCAAAGCCAGAGCTGGTTGAACTGACATGGAGGAGCGAGAAAAAGAAGAGCATAAAGGGGAAGAGTTTGAGAGAGAACGAGAGAGAGAGAAAGAGAGAGAGAGAGAGAAAATGTAGAGAATGGAGAAAGAGAAAAAAGAAAAAGAAAAAGAAAAGAAAGAGGCGAAGAGAAGAAAGAGCCCTCTGCTTAATAATTCAAAAATGGCAAGCTCCTGGGCAGAGGCAGATATGAAATGTGAACATCACAGAGAGGTGTCTGCTTCAGTCTCTTCCTCTCACGCACTAGCTCCAGCATGACTTCATTAAAACAAGGACTCGATTTTGCACCTATGATTCTCTGTAGCGGCGGCGGCTGGGCTGATACAACCTGACTTGATCAGAAGAGAGAGGAAAACAATCCTTTGATCGCAGCCCGCCACCCTGAATTTATAGCTTTACGTGTCAATGAAAATATTACATGAAATTGACAGGGAGCCAGTGTGCATGTGTCAGTTTGGAGGGCTTGGCTGATGATGGGTAAAAAAAAATGGAGGCCTTAAGGTAGGACGGCGCACACTCTGCTACCGAGAGTAAGCAAGAGACGATAGCTTGGCTCCACGGCGAGTTTTCATTTGGAAAGCTTCACGCATGAGCGACGGATCACTCCGCTAAATGTGGTGTGTCTGCAGATTAGAGGAAAAAAAAAAACAGACGGAGGCGTCAAATAATTTCTGATGAGCGGCGCTGGTGAAAAGTGAAAGAGGTGCATTTTACACCCAAAGTCAGAGCTTCTTCCTTCTCTAGTCTGCTCTACCTCGGGGTGGCGGGGCTGGGGTGGGGTGCTGTCATGGAAACTGCCCCATGTAATGACACCACCCGTTGCTCCATCATTATTGTGACCATTATGGGATTAGATGGCATCGCAGGGGGCCAACTTGGCGTGCCTGGAGCCCCATGATTCATTTATCAGCTCAGAGGCGTTCTGTGGTGCCTCTCCTCAAAGCGCTAATACTGGGGTAAATTATCAACTGATAACACAGACGGAGGCGATTAGCTTGTTTCACTCTGATTAAGGCGACGGAGCGGGAACGTGATATACGGATCAGTGTCACCTGTGCATGCTGAGACCGATCCTGAGTGATATAGATATATAAAAGTAGAAAGGTGTGGTCTGGGTTCTCCTCCACTTCCTGTTGTTTTTTCTTAATAAATTTGAACAAATCTTTTTTCCGGATCACGAGCAAGGACGCGGGGTTTCTCCCGTTTCTGAAAAAAGGGGATGTTTCAGCTCAGGAGTTGGAACGCTACTGATTTCTGTGTTTCAACGCCAAGCGGCTCTTTCACAAAAAAAAAAAAAAAAAAAAAAAAGGGCTTGGAGGTGCCACAAAAGTATGTAAGCTGTTCAATGCCGCTTAATTTGGTACGGCTTCAAAAAACAATCGATTCCTCCTGATCTCTTTTCAAGGCCTTGTGTGTGTCTGCTAGTTGGTGCGCGTCGTAAGCTTGCGATTCGAGCTTAACTGTACAACCTTGGCCTCCATAAAAGTTCACCAGCCCACTTCCCAAGGACAGGCTCCTAAAGCACAGCTGCAGCCACTGATAACGCCTTTGTCTCCCATTCTCTTTGTTTCACACACATAAAAAAAGATGAAAGAATTCCCCTCCAAAACTAATTTTTTATCATCCTCTACCTCTGGGGGGCAAAATTTCTGCCTGATTTATTAACTGGAGAGGGTGTAAGGGAAAAAAAAAAAAGAAGGGAGACAAAACTCCCCAAGTGTAAAAATCTTGTGACACAGTTAAAAGCTGAAGCTGTCTTTTTACTCTCTCTTGGATGCAGGCAGAAGCTTTGAAATGGCAGCTTGTCACAACTAAGGCTTGTGGGATGGTGTTCACAAGCCTGTTCCAGCTCTCTTTCTCTCCCTGGTCTTCTCCCAAACACTTATCTTTTCATGCGTGTATCAGTGTTTCTGTCAGGCAGGTCCAGATTAAGCCAAAGTTTCTGGGGTTTAACGCGAGCTATTCACACGTGAACATTAGCTCGTCTGTCCAATGGGGACCACGTAAGCCGAGGAGTTGTTTAGTGGCTGAGCAGGTGCAGGCAGCGGTCTGCTGTGGCGGTGGGGAAAAGTCAGGGGAAATAGAAAAAAATAGAATAATAAAATAAAATATATATATAAATATATATATGAATAATTCTTTCTTATCAGGGATTCTGCTCTGCTGGTGTGTGCACTCCGCTCTGCTTCTGTACCACCACACTGGTTAAGAGGACTTTACATTCTGGGTGTCACCTCAGTCTCTCCTGCCAGCCGCTTTGTAACTTTTCTGTTTTAATTAGTGCGGTATTTTAATGGCACGGCCCTGCTTCGGGACTCAGAGGGGATTACTTCAGGTTAGGCCTCGCTGTGTCAACTAACGCCGGCAGAGGTCCCGGCTGGCCTCGTCGTATACTCAAGAGGGCACGTTCCTCTGATGTTCAGATACCTGCTTACCTGTCCGCCTGAAGTATCATTACCGCCCGCTTAGCGGTGTTATCTGACGGATAAAGTGGCGAGGGTGTCGCAGTGCTACTTCTAAAGCGTTTAAAAACCCCTCGTTATGTCGGTGTTGCAGCACAGCAGGCCCCGGCAGGACTCTGGCTCTGATTGTGTGGTTGCTGCAGAAAGAAGGCGTACCACTGTTAACCCCCTGTAACATGCCGGTGAAATGCCGGGAGATTATTTTGGCTAGAGCTTCCTCCCATCTCCGCTCAGCTCATACATATGCTAATTGGACTTTTCCCCCTCGGGTCCGTGTGCAATTCCAAAATCGCTCCCTGTATTATGCAGGGCAGTGAATCAGTGTAATCCAGGTGATGCTTGCAGTAGCCAACTGGCAGGAAGGATCACCTACAACCGCAACCCATTACAACACAGGACTCCAATGGGGCACAGCCAATATACGGCAAGCCCCGCCCCCCTCTGTGTTTCTCCACCTGCGGGGCTTTGATCCGACTCCCTTCGCCTCCGTCGCATTAAAAACATTTATGTATCATATTAGTCGAGGGAAAGGGAGGTGCAGAGAAAAGGCTATATTAGCATACAGCAAAAAGGCATACCCGCGGGCTGTGTCTGTCTACCACTGAATACTTATCACAGGCAGGAGGTAAGTTGAAGCCTCTTTGTGCATTTACAACTAAGAACGTGCTGCTCTTCAAAATGGAGACAACCAAAAACAGCGTGGGGAGAGAAGAAAGATGAGCCGGGATCCCTGATCTTGTGACATGTATCTATCACAGGTGAGATGACATCTAAACACTGTTTGTCTAATCCAAAAAGGTGACTCTATCAGCAGGATGCGTGTACGCCACAGGAAGTCTCAAAAAATAAAACGATTTTGGAGCTTTCTCAGACTGATGCGCACAAAAGAAAACATGAGTAAAGACGGAGCGACAAAAGCTCAATGTTTATTGCATCTCCAATCAGGTCGGGAGCTGCAGCATGAAGAAAGGCTCAGAGGAAACAGGAAACGAAATGAAAAATTTATAAATTGGAAAAACTGCGTGGTTGATCACAGCCCGACGGCGTGTAACACCCACAGTGCCTCGAGTCACTTCTGACACCCTGTTGACCCACATTTCTCTGCAAGTTTTGCACGATGACAGCCTGCGGGCCGCAGTAAGTGGACCGACGGTCCCTGGCTGCTGTCAATCTCGCTCCCACGGCACTTCCTCTAATTAACTTGATTAGGAAAAAACAGCACTGGTGATCTCAGCCTGACTTACATACTCGAGCTCCACAACTGATTGTGAGTCCAATCACCACAGCTGCGTGTCAGCGCGCAGGCGGAGATGCTCATCAAATAAACATGCAAATGATAAAATATTCGGCACAGAGTCTTGACACCTAAGGTGACTGATTTTCCTCTCCTGCTTTGCAGAACTCTTTGTCAATGACAATGTGTCTGCCGCTGAGTGATTCTGTGTTAACCTCCAGAGGCGACAGGCGACACATTATAAGCAACAACTTACATGAGTTTTTTTCTGGCCTTGCAGTCACGCACGCACGCGCACACACGCGCACACACGCACGCACGCTCAGCTGTGTACACATGAAATGACTCAAGAGCTGTGAATAAAGAATTTGTGTCCGCAAAACTAGCTCTTCCATTTGTTCACTCCTACTTTGCGTTCCTCTCAGACTGTGTCTGTTTTAGTGATTTTACAGAATCATCCTCCTCTGTGCCGTCTGAATTCACACTGCTGCCTGTGCTTCTACTTTATGAACAGCGTAACTACCAATTTAGAAACTCCTCTCTACTTCTTACTCTTCTTATACCAGACATGAGGCCGGCACATCAGCAGACTCCAGGGAGTTATGGCGAGCCACTTCGCACTCCCGCAGTCACTTCCATTGATTCAAAGTGCGACTTGAATATGCACTAAAATAGCTTGACTTGAAGGAGCTGTGGAAAACAACCTCTGGGCAGGAAGTAAGCCGTGATACAACTTGGGCCAAGACTAAAAAAAAAGGTTTAATTATGCATTTTCATTGTAAATGTGATTAATTTGACACAGAGTCTGGCTCTCTGATATTAAATAAACTGAATTTTTAAAAAACGCTTATTTTGAAATTATTTAAATTTTGCCCCTCAGTGGAAGTCTGTGTGAAGCCTTCACAATAATTCCAGTTCTTTTGAAATTATAAGACTTGTTATGTTGTTTTTTTTCCCCCATCAAATGAGTTTTCACATTTCGTCTCTTTCTTCACTGTCGAGCTTTGTGCAGCTTCAGCTTATTGGGAACGCCGCTGTCCGTTACAGACACAGGGCTTGGACAACTCTAAACAGTGAGTGAACAATGAGTTTTCAACATAATAATACTCTCACGGCAGCTGCAAATATCTTTCCCTAAAGCTGGAGGCAGTAAATCCGAGCAAAAGCACATTAAGGAGAGTACATTACATGAAGGTACGATGACAAGTTGAGAACCCGCTGCAATTTCGATCATTATTGGTGAAAGCGCTGTAGAGCTGTAGCCCACTTCCTGTATCTTATCCTGCCAAATTCATCAGCATGTCGCACTTTAACAGTATCAAAATAAGTTGGCAGGCCTTTATAAAGGCATATCAAATCCTTCTGCGTATAGTGACAACTGTTGAATCTCCGTATTTTACACTTTTACAGTGTTTTATTAGAAGTGTTGCTCCACAAGAAGATATGTTTGTGGTTATATATATATATGTATATATATGTATGTATATTGTGTAGTTTTTACATCTCCTCTCTCCGGCTTCTCTCTGGAGCTCTAGTGACAACAGGTCTGTAAGCCAATCAGAGGAGAGGAGGCTCTCTGATCCTCTTTTCTGATTGGCTGTCTGTCTTCTGAGTGATAGAATAAAAATATAGCAGATTTCAGGTAAAACACTCAGAGAGACCACATCCTGCAAAGGTTTGGATGGTGGGTTCAGGTGGGCGGGGCTTGGTGACTGCTTTGTTGTGACATCACAAAGTTACAGGAAGTCCTGACGGCTGGTTTCAGTTTCTGAATACAGGCTGTGTGCATTTCTCTGTGGACTGAGGCTTTGATACTTTCACAATATTAATACAGAACCTAGACCTGATCTATAATCAAACTACACATGGAAACCTCACTTTATACAACTTGGGCCCTTTAACTTCTCTTGATCCTATATTTTATGGGTTAAAGCTGAGTGACTTCTGACTTCTTCTGTACTGACCCATCTTTTATTAGAGATACAATAGAAAAACAAAAAGCCTTTGAAATTATTAGGGTGCCAATGTACCTCCAGTGCTTGCTCCCTCTAAATATAGCTGAACAATTACCACATTTCTGCTACAATAGCCACCTCTGCACGCACAGTTCATTGTTTAGTTTGTGTGCTGGTACCCTGCTGTGTTGACATCATTCGGGAAGAAGAGGAAAAACAGGATTTCATCGCTTCAGCCTAAAAATATTCTTTTTATGTTCCACGCAGCAACAAGGTAAAAAAAAACCCTGTAGTGAAGTAGGTGATGAACATTACAACACAATCAATCATCATGGTGGTGACAAACATGATGAAAATCCAGAGTGGAAAAAAAAAGAAATAAATAAAACAAAACAACTGATAATATTTCTTAACAATGGAGCAGCTGTGTCATCTCATCGGCTTGTGTGTCGATGACAAACAACTTGTCGCAGTGTCACAGGAATCTTTTATTCCATCTCAGAATCCGGCGCCGCAGACCTATTCACCATCCTTCCCAGCAGCCGACTTTGATTCACTTCCAGCAAATCCCTCACTGACTCACGTGTCCTCGGACATCTTAAAGATTTGTGTCTCGGCCCGGACGTAAGCTAATCAGTTAAATGCCACGTGGAGTCTGCATCTCCAAACTGAAGAGCTTCAGATATCAATCAAATTGTTTTTTCCGAGGCGGACAGCAGTCGGGACATTACAGATATGTGGGTTCTTCACATGACGATTCTTTGTGAGGGTGAGTACTGACGGGGGCGCCCACATGAAAAGAGATTTACGACGGTGTCAGAACTGGGGAATTTTATCTGTTTGACAGCTGGCAGGCCGATCGATCACCCCGCCCCACGCACCACTCAGCCAATGAAACGAGAAAAGAGATCATTACTTATCAAGTAATGATAATTTAATATATCAAAGTCTCCCTTTTCAGACATATGAAACTTTTTCTGCCTCCAGTTGTCTCGCTTGTGAGTGTGTGTGTGTTTGTGTGTGTGTGTGTGTGTGTGTGTGTGTGTGTATGTACGTACCACATGACACGGTGGTCATTGTACTGTTGTCTTTTCACAATGCCGGTCAATGTCAGAGCACAAGCACAACAGAGCACAATGGCAGAGTGTCTCACACTGTATACAGTGTGCATCTGTGTGTGTGTTCCTGTGGCGTGATCAGTGGGGGCTATTGATTGATCTCTGACAAGTGAGTGTTTTCAGAGGACAGGAAGACACACGCACGCACGCACGCACGCACGCGCGCGCACACACACACACACACACACACACACACACACAAACAGGAAGATACTGCATGCATCCCCCGGGTGTCTGTCAGGGTTATCTCTTAAGTCTTTCAGGCTTTGCACATACAGAGAGGGACCTCTATCTTATTTTGACTCAGTACCACTAACACACTGGCAGTGAAAAAAAAAAAAACTTCAAAAGAACATGAGGGACAAAGAAAGACAGATAGTTCTAACATGTAAACAGACACACACACACATACACAAACACACAGAGTCGCTCTCTGCATGCATATCATCTGTCTGGTTAAACCAACAGTCTCAGTGGGCACCTACGCTCGCCTCTTTTGATGTTTAATTAAAACCAAATCGGGGGTGGCGGTGGAGTTTGTGGCGCTCTGTTTTGAAAAATATGCAAATGTCAATAAAAATGCATTAAAGAAACATACGACCAGCCGCTGACGGCTGCGATGCGCGGGGGAAGGCAGGAAGGATGAAGCGAGAGAAGAGACAGAAAGTCAAATAACTAAATAAATGGGGGGTGGGGGGTGGGGGGTTGGACTGGGACACTATTTGCCAGAAATAATGAAACAGAGCAAAACACATAAGCTCTTGCCCTGCCATTTCCACTACTCAATTTAGGCGCAGCTCCGACGGTCGAATAATGCTAATGAGCGCTGGTGCCTCCTGACGCTGACAACGGGAGATAACTTTAGTATTCAGCTCCACCCCCACGCCTGGAGGATGAACAGATCTCACTCCTTTTATCGCCAAGTGACACACCAATAATGAAAATGTGGACAGAAACTCCGAGACAAAATTACGCAACGCGTCTGCTGTTTGGATTTGTTGATTGAGGCAATGTGACACGAAGCAGCGGGAGCAGTTTCCTGAGGGTTTGACGCACATGCTGGGACAAAAAAATGCTTCCAGTTCAGGGGGAGATTAACCTGAGATGAGGCGCTGACATCAGCTCCAAAAATGATCAGAGAGGCTAAATAAACTGTTTATGTTATGTCTCTAGTTTTAACTGAGAAAATATGACTGGTTATAATTTGGGTGTATCGGGATATAATCTGGAAACAAGAGTGCCAAAGACCAAAATTCAAAATGGACATTTTTATGAAATCACTTGCAATCCTGCCAACTGTTTTCACATTTTACATCGACTGAAGTGTGTGCAGCTTAGGGTTTGGTTCTGGGTTAATAAAATTCGCTAAGCTTACAGGCTTACAAATCTCTTATTGAATCTTATCCCTCTTCATTCTTCTTTTATTAGAAACCAACCAATTGACAATACAGTCAGGCAGCAGGCTTCTTACTTTCACCAAACAGATTGTGTAAGACCCCAGATTATGTTCGATGACAATGTTTTATTATTTCATTACTTATTTTTACCAAATCTGTGCGTGGCAACTACGGTTAAACTTAGGGAACGATCGTGGTTACGGCAGGGAAACTACGGCTCCTTTATGAATTAGAACAACTGATTAACGTTTCGAATGTGGTTATGGTGAAAAGTAAACATTAATAAGTGGTCTGTTGCATGAGTGTTGGATGATCTACACACTTGTCCAGTACCCTGACATCCCTTTCCTTACTGTCTGCCTTGCCACATAAAAGACTCCCCTCCCTCCCTCCCTCCCTCCCTCCCTCCTTGCTTTGGCACTGAACGATGGTATTGGATGTGAACTACGTGCTGCGGAATCATCCCATAATTCCTCGGGTGTAGAGAGAGCTGACTGTTGCTTTCGCTGCTTAAAACAGCAAATGTCGCCGGCTGCAGATGATATCAGCTTTAGCTAATAAACATAAAAAAAAACACACACTGAGTAACTTCCCAAAATGCCAAAATTAAACTCTGTTTTCTACTCTGATTGGTCAATCAATTTAAGGAGTTGGGATCTTGGCAGTTAAAGGAGAGGTTTTTCTTGCCGGGAGTGGGTTGTGGTGATCGTTGCGTTTACAAGACAAGAGGTAATAATATGTCCTCTGAGGCTGCAGTGAGACCTCATTGGAAAGTGACCAGACGGGCCGGGGCTAACTGGTTAGCATGCTAACTTCAGTAGAAGAAAAGACGTGATAGAGACAAGAGTTAACACTTGCGTTGTTTTCCACCTCTGGAGACAGCTGCTGGTGAGTAAAGGAATGAAGTTTGATGTGGAACTCATGACGTTTCCTCTAGACTGGTGAGTAAACAGCTGCTAATGCTAACACTAGCTATGTAGCATTAGCAAAACTTACAAATGGCTCCTTTGAACTAAAACGCACTTCATAGCAGTGAATCGAGCTTACTGACCTTCTGAACTGGGATCAATCTGTGGAGGAAGTAGCTGGTGAAAGGTAAGGTGTGGGAAAGTAAGTAGAATACGCGTGTTTATTCAATTAATGAACTTGTCGTATCTTTTGCTGCTCATCTCGTTTAAGGCTACATGTCGTACACTAACTAGCCTACCTCCAAAACTGAAGTCTCACCTAGTCTGACAGGTTTTTAAACTGAGAACTCTTTTACTTGAGTTACTTCCAGTTTGGAAAAGTAAAGATAAAAGGATTGGATATATGGGCTTCAAATGGATTTAACAAAATGCAGTCAAACTTCAAATCCAGTGCAGCTTCAATGGTCACAAATGGTTAAAAGAAAAAAACTGAGTGCATTCATCAAGCAGATACAAGCTTTTATGAGATAGTCTGGATGATGGAGAGAGGGGCTGTTTGGGTAGCAGTGAGGTTGGCGTGCAATACTGCATGCAGAGAGAAAGGAGTCAGAGGTGAGCAGCGCTCAGGTAGTTAGGAGCAGGAGATGCTCTTTTTTTCTTTTTCTTTTTTGGTTATACAGGAAATAAAACACAGAGAGCGGGGACAGAGGAAGACTTCTCCAACCTCATGGATCACATCTTTGCAGGAGGGTAAACAGAAGGAAAAGACATTAATGACACAGAGACACACAAGGACTGAGAGGAAAAAGGCAGCAGTACAAGACCCCCTCCTGTTAGGTCCACACGGAGCGAGGGGAAGGGCTTCACCCCTCAGAGTCCGCCTGATGAGGTCGGCCACTGGGTGACCCCACTTTCCACCTGCAGCCAGACAGCCAGGAAGACGGCCACACGGACAAAGATAGACAGACAGACTGACTGACGCACTGAAACAAGAAAGAATAGCTTTTTTTTTTATACAAGAAAAAGCAACACACATGACAAAGAGACAAAGACAAGAGGAGGAAAAAAAAAAAAAAAAATGACAGAAGCCACCGGAGTGGAAGACCAGTGAAGGAGTAGAAGACAGACAGCGGATGAATGAAACATGAAGGTGGGGTTTCATTGTGAGTGTGTGTTTGAGATGGAGGGATGAAGCGTGACGAGGATGAGCGGATGAATGGGAGGTAAATCAGTGGAGAAGTGTGGGCAAGGTTTTTTATACGGAAGGCACACTCATCCTGTCTGTTTGAGTTACGCCACCCCCCCCCCCTTCAGAGAGCATTTCTGAACCGTTTCAGTAAATCTTAAAGTACAGACATACGTGTCGTTAACTTACGTGACACAGAAGGAAATTCACATTGAATATGCATTAAAGACAAGTAGAACCAGACACAGGAGAAGAGAGGGACTGGGAGGAAACAACATTAGTTCTTGTTAAGCCGCAAAGGAGCCGTCGCCCCTCCCCCCCCTCCCGTCCCTCAGCTCCACTCACCACAGGGCCCCCGGTGCTTCATGGGGATGAGGGCCTTGCTCAGACACTCCGCCTTGCGTCGCATGCAGTCGTTGGTGTAGGTGCGGCCGTCCTTGCCGCACACGGGCTTGTAGGTGCCGTCGCACTCGATGGGATCGCAGGAGCAGCGGGCGCTCAGCTGCTCAATCAGACACACGGCGTTGAAGAGACAATCCTCCTTGCATTGCTCTGAAAGGGGAGATGGGTGAAAAAATAAATGAACCCACTATCTGATTATCTGTACATTGTCTAACCGCAGACAGACAAAAACCAGGCGGTAACCCCTTGTACGGAAGCATCGGCATTTGTCATTTATTCAGATTTCACTGTTGTTATGTCACCCATCTGTATAGACACTGATAAGGCTTTTTAGAGATGTTTTCCAACTGCCAGTTTTGTAACAGTCAGACTGATCAACACAGAGGAAAGGACAACAGAGATACTCAGTGAGCGTAAAAACAAAACAAAAAAAAACATTTCATGCTAGCAGAGTGTTGAACTAATTGTCCTTCCTGCCGTGTGACAGTGCTGGTCCAACCACGGGGAAATAAAATCGGTTTTCATCCAAACAGTAATTACATGTTAGAGAGGACTGATGTCACTGGTAGCGCGTGTAAAAAGCTTTTCTTTCAGCAGCGGAGGTTAAAGCCTTTTTGTGGAAATACCTGAAACTGTTAACAACACATCAGAAATGAATAGGTTTTTGCTAACGAACAGAAGAATCAAAGGTTGTTCACGACTAAAGAAAATAAAATGACACCGACAGATACGAAAGCTGGTCATACAAAAGAATACTAGAGTGTTTGCTAGTCTGTGCTGATGTTGGTCCTTTTGTTCAAAGCACATTAAGTGGAAAAAATCTGTTAATTTGTTTACTTTGATTTTTTAGAAAAGTAATGAATTGTTCATGGTTTTTGCAAAACTTAACGAGAACTCTCTGCAGCTGGAGGAGAGATTTACCGTTGTGACAGAAATATTTGCTCTGGACTGGATCATTTCTTTATATTTCCTTTAACTTTTTATCTTATTTTATTTTTTTATAATATTAATCATGGCAAAACAAACAAAACAAGCCTGGTAACGCACTCAGTGAAGCAACACTTAATAACAGTGCGGCTGTTGTTAATACATGTTCATTGGTGATGTAATCTCCCTGACACCTGACTGGAGATCAGGCTTTCCCATCTAACTTTAATAATAAAGTTCCCAAATAACTTTAATAAAATTGGGCAAGTCAAAGTGAAGAATTTCATTTTAGGGTCAAGTTAAAGTCTAAACTATTATATTCATTACATTTTGACTCACTAAGCAGAAATCTACTGCGGAAATTAAGAAAAAGAAAGAAATACTGGTAATGTGAAATGGCAAATTTGCCATTGAAGTGAGAAAATCCAATTTGAAGCAGGCCTCTGTTCTGGAGGCGCTCGCTAGGCTTCGAATTTATTTCATTCCTGATCAGTGGATCAAATTTGTACAGCAATTCAATTCCTTTTTCTCTTTTCTTTAAAAGCCTGTCATGCCACACTTAATTACATCAGTGCTGTATCTGAGTGAGAGGGCTACAAGGATGTGCGATGTCATGGTTACAAGTCGAAATGGCCATTTTCATTAGTTACCAATTTGTAATTTGCTTAGGGATATGATTTCATGGATCTCTGTTTCAAATTGAATTATTCTTTCATTTGAAAAAGGCGCAGCAAAGAAGGGGCGAAAAAAAAAAAACGTTCATCCACTTGCTCACACACGTACACATCCTCACACACACACACACACACACACACACACATACACACACACACACACACACTGGCATGCAAACACAAACTCACAGTGCTACTTAGGCTGGGATTTGTGCAATTTGAAACCCTCACACTCCTCCGTCAGCCTGTCACGCAGAGCGGGCATCACAACCAGGGAGTGTCACGCGAGTGTCTATCAACCCTTCCTCGTTGTCCGTCCATGGCAGTGATCTATTCTTGTCTGTGGAGTTTGTCAAGAGGTCTCGGTACATGAGCGAGGGTCTCTCCCTGCACACCACCGCCACAAACCAATACAGCTGTGGCTTTGCAAGAGCCACGCCAACAACACAGCGGGAAAATTGGATTTCCTCCGATGGCTATCAGACGTACAGTAAAAGCTGACAGCTCTTTGTTGACTAAGGCTTAAACCCCGTGTTCTAATAGCACAGATAACAGCCCTGGAGGCTCTTATCAGGCTGGAAGAGGCTACTGCTAGCATGGATACAGTACAGATCCCGAGACCTTAGAGTCATTTATCTCTGTGCCGTGGAGTAGAATACTGTCCCACAGTACAGAGGTAGACTTTATGTGATATATGTGAAAGCTTGCATGTATGACGATGGGATGCAGATGCTTCACGACTGCATCTTGATTACTATCTGTTGATTCGATCGCAGCACGAGCGATCCGTGTACATGTTAATGCAGGAGAACAGTGGGTGATAAAAGATTAAATCTAAGACAATTATGGGCTGTGCACCAATATGCTATGGGTGTGCTGTAGCACAACATAAAAGCCTTTGCTGGAGCATGTACGTGCCCAGTATAACGTAGCTCTTTGTATTAGGTCTTTTCTATTTATTTGTTTTTCATATCAAAGACAAATTTGCAAGATTTTCTGGAACTGTATGATGAAGCACTTCATGTGATCCACGTCTTTATCGTGATCCACAACCACTTTCTTTTCCAAAAACCCACAAAGCCTTTTCCTTACCCAGCCTCCTGCATTGTCCTGCATGGATCTTCCTGAGCTTGATGCCCTTCTGCATGCCCTTCGCCGTCATGGCGCACTCGCTGGAGTAGGTTTCGCCGTCGCTGGCACACAGAGGCTCGCTCCCCGGAGGGCACGACTCCGGCAGGCCGAAGATGAGGGTGTTGCGGGTGAGAGTCTCCACCCGGCACATTGTGCTCAGGCTGTTCTCGCTGTCTTTACACGGGTCTGCGGAGACACAGGCGTCGGTGAATATGTGCTGCAGTATACATATCTGCACAGTTTGTACCACAGTTTGAGTTGGGAAACGTTTATGTTAATTAGACCCTGGGGGGATTGGACAAGAAAGCTTTATCAAAGACATCTCTGTCCAGCTTTTGATCCTCTGTGGAAATACTGAACAACAATACGTTGGCAAAAGAAAAAAGACAGTACATATGTAACAGGACATGATGTGTCCTTGCTTAATTGCTTCAGAACTGGCAACTGTTCAATTCCTTCCAAAGTAAAGTTCTGTTAGCTCTGGTGAGCCAGTTTGTAAATTGTAGTAAACAACAATATACCTGTAATATGATTTTCAGGCCAAATCATCATCTCAGTATAAGCTGAATGCATTAACTGTTGTTTGTTTGACAATATGGGAGAGGAGAGGAGAGGAGAGGGGAGGAGAGGAGAGGACAGACGACACTAAGGAATGGGGAGAGGAGAAGACGAGACATGATCCTCCATCACTGCTGCTCCGAAGATATTATCAGTAGCCGAGCAGCTGAGAGCAGCTCAGACTGGGACCTTGGATATGAAGGGGAGACAAGGAAATGGATGAAGAGACTGTCGGTTTGATTTGCTCCCTGGCACCTCCCTCCTTCCAGGGGAGCGTCAGTCTGGCACGCTCGGCCCTATCAGTCCGTGATCATAATGGAATTGGTTTGCGGATGTGTGGGACGGGGGTGTTACTCCTTGAAACAGGAGCCCAGACTTTATCCTCCGTGCCATGCTTTCAGCATGCGGGAAGACAAAGGATTTATGTAGCACTGTGACATATTAAATCACTGCCAAACTGCTGGCGAGTCATTCAAATCACACCAAGGATGAAACACCCTATCATCGGGAACGGAGTTGAAAGGAAGAGAAAGAAAATGAGAAAGAGAGAATGAGAGGAAATGGTTTCCAAAGACCTCTGGCAGGCATACAAAGAGCAACAATGCGGGGCCATGAAATGGGACAGAGCGGTTTGACTGTGGAGGGCCGGGAGGCGGAGCGGCCGCGGCCAGCTCTGGCCAGGCCTCGGACTGTTTTCTATCAGCACAATGCAAATGCTTGCAGAGACCAGCAACCGAGCAAACAGGGTTGTTTTTTTTTATCGTAATGCATGCGGTGCCTCTGCATAAGGCAGTGCCTCACCTGCCAGCCAGACCATTATCTGTGAGCAAGACCATTACCTCCCATTAACTGAGAAGTACAGGATCCACGCTTTCCTCTAGCTGAGCAAGTAGGGTAATTACAAAAAGAATGGCCTGTTTGCTGCCAAAACTAGCAGTGCGGATAAATCAGCTGCATTTTGTCTGGCTAGGGCCACGAACTTGAAATAGCCATGGCTTCAGATGAAATGGCTGCAGGAAGATTTAGAGGCCCATCAGGACGGACTGGTCCCTTGAGCTTCGGCCCTCCCCACGGAGGACAGGGTAACTCGGGTCACTTTGGCCGACTCAGGCTGGATTTATACGACCAACCTTCCACCAGCAGAGCTGCACATCCATCTCTCATTGCCCACCACCCTACTATGTCTCCCGGAGGCTCTGGCTGCTAAGAGACAGAGTTAGTGCCTGCTGTTCTTTCCCTCCCTTTGGCTCGCTGCAAAGAAGAAAAAAAAAAAACAACAAAAAAAAACACCCTCAAAGTTGAGAGCACTGGGAATTAGCAACCATCGCCTAATGATAACGAGGATGAGCAAAAAAGCTGGGTCCAACAAAATCTAGACCCACTTAGAAGAAAACAATGATTCACACTGCAGGAGAACTGGTGTAAAGCAAAGCAACCTGAATGAAAAATGAGACTCAGCAGAGGTGAGGAGGAAGTTAGAGAGGTACGTGAGGGAGACAGAATACAAGTGAGAGGTAGTAAATAGAGAGAAGAAAAGAAAAGAAGAGGAGCAGAGAGCGTGGAGGACAAAGAAAAGTTTGAAGCTTTCCCATAGTCAATTTATCATTTAAGTTATTTATCAGGCAAAATGACAAAAAAAATTGCTGCTTTCAAATGTTTCTGCTTTTACCTTGTATCACTGCAAATATCACATCAGACAAATTTGAAGACGATATCTTGGGCTCCGAAAAATCATGATGGGCACTGGACACTTAAGACTAGATTAACTGATCAATGATAAAAAAAACAATACATGGAGGAGAGAGAGCGGTATCTCACCACAGTGCCCTTGGTATTGCACACGGATGTTCTTCTGGTTCTTGCAGGCGTGCTGATGGAGCTCGCACTCGTTACGGTAGTCCTCTCCGTCGCTGCCACACACCGTCTCCTCGGCCTTGCCCTCGCAGCCCAGGGGGCACATGCATTTAGAAGACAAGCCGTCCGACGACTGGACGCAGGTGCTGCCGTAGCTGCAGGTCACCTCAGTGCAGGGGTCCTTCAGAGCTGCGGGGACAGGGAGCGGACATGAAAACAACATTTATTAGTCAAATAAAAAACAAAAAAACAGGAGTTATTACACTGAAGAGTGCACCTGTCAACCAGCTGTACTCCAGGACACTCACTGCTGCTGTTTCGTGGAGTGCATCATGTATGACAGGCCATGTTATTTGAGAGGCTGCCGGTGCTCTTTTGGAAGCCCGGCGCAGTTATTGTGGGTTTGAAGAACTACTTGACACCCCTGGGTAAGGACGCACTGTCACAGCTGTCTACTCGTACAAACAAGTTGTGTTTCATTTCGCAGCGTCGAGCGAATTGAATTAGGAGCTTTACATTCATAACACATTCGCTCTTGCTATGCTCGAGCATGCTTTAATCGCCACGGCTGAAAAGCGACCGTCTGAATATTTACTTTTCTACAAATGAGACAGAGAGACAGAGAGAGAGAGAGAGAGAGAGAGAGAGAGGGGAGGGGAGAAGGGAGAGAGGTATTACCCCCCGAGGTCTTTGTTTCCACCCTAATTAAACATCGTGCCACTTGTCTCTGAGTGACTCATTCCAATGATAGGAGAGGATGCAACTTTTAATTTCGCCTGTGTTCGCCGCCGATGGGGTGCGGGGGGGCTTTTCTCGGGTTTCATATGCTCGACAAAAGGCGGCCATCAGATTACAATCGCCGTCATCCTGCAGCATGATACATATTTATGACTGTCATGGACAAACATGGTCTCCCATGAGAGAGAAGCCGCGCGTCGGCGGCCCTCTCATTTCCTAAGCCGCGACTGTTCGAATAGATATTTACCCATGTTTGATATTATTCTCTTTTGTTACAACAAACATCAGTGAATTTAATTTAAAGGGGAGTGCATATATTGAATTTTAAATTCTTTGCTGTGCATTTTGTTTAGTTTTTTCTTTCTTTTCTTTCTAGTTATGAAGGAAACCGTGTGTGCTCAGATTTTTTTTTTTGTGTGTTGTTTTTTTGTTGACACCTGCCTTCAGGATGGTATGGCGCTGGCTTCCTTGTTAATAAGAGACTGGAATGTGTGCAGAAATATATTATGGATGTGTAAGGAGACAGGAGTGCTACGAGGAGTGCTCTTGATCAAAGGATATGCCCCCACCTCGCTTTCCTCGTCTTCATGGCGCATTTCCCCCCTTTTCTTTTCCCACTCTCTCCTGTCAAGTCCTTTTGAGGTTTGGTGCGTTCGACTCGTTAACGAACACTTTTTTTTTTTTTTCATTTTATATTTGTGCTGTACTGCAGCAGCAACTTTGAAACTGACTCTAGACCTAATTAATGACAGACACCTCAAAAGCAACTTGGAAATAAAGTACTAAAATTACAGCTGGAACTGAAGGAGACTGATGCAAAAGCGACTCGCTGAAATCAGAAGTCATTGTGAGCCATCGATGGCGGTTTAATGGCAGCCAACGTGGACCAGAGAATGATTGTGACACTTGGCCTCTAATTTGTGTCTAATCATATGAACAATGAGACACTGATGACCTGTGGGAAACAGCGCTGCAGTAACGACCTTGTTGTCTCTCCCGGAGCAGGTAAAAGGTCACAGCGGCAGCAATTACACACGAGTTACACTCACTACACAATCTAGACTTTACAAAACACTTCGGGCTTTTTCTTGTTATGTAGCATTTACTAACCTAGAAATAACCTTCACAGCCTCAGTGTTTTGATCCACCTGCTGTTGGGAGTGGGAGGAGGAGGAGGAGGTATATGTCCTGACAAGAAGAAGCACCTTGTCAAGGCGCTTACACTCTCTGTAAAATGGTGGTTGTTAAGGTGGAGGCGGCAGTCACAGCTACTCAAGAGGAAGAGGAGGATGAGGGAGAGGCCCAGTGATCCACCTCGCCTGCAGAGAGGGGCCCCTGTTTGCTTTGTGACAGTAAACAGCATCCTCCTCACACTTCTTGATCTCATTAAATAATAGCCAGGCCTTTCTCTCTTTCTCTCTCTTTCTCTCTCTCTACCAAACCTTCGTTTCCTCTGAGTGAAGCTGGAGTGTTGACAGGCAAAGGGGGGGTGGGGGCGACAGTCGGGGGCATGAGAGCTAGGTAGAATAGGAAGCGGAGGTGGGGGCTCTTGATTTGAATACTAACAGGGGCCGATTTGGATACGAAGCGCAGCCTCGATGGGGTGTTAGTGCAGATAAACCTCCCTTCTCAGACTCAGACAAGCAGGCAAATTGCCTGGGCGAATGTGATCGGTGTAACAAGCGCACATTGAAAAAAAAAGAAAAATTAAAAAAAAAAGAAGAGAGGAAAAAAACAGGCTCAGCACACAGCAAACTTCAGGCAGTTGTGCTTATATTTTCTCATTATTATCATGTGAAAAGTGGCACAAAAAAAAATGAGAAAGTGAGAAGCTGAAAAAGTCTGCAGAGCTGGCTTCACTAAATTAGAATGATCCTCGCTGCCAATTAGATCAGTCTCCCTCGCTGGAGTAAAGCTCAGCGAGGTTTCGACTGCAAGGATAATGAGAAGAAAAAGACAGATCAGGATACAGATAGACAGAGAGATAAAGACACCAAGTGACACTGAAGCAACGGTATTCCAGCACAAACAGAGAGATGACATCTCTAGGTTGTGACAAGGGAAGATAGAGGACACCCCAAAGGACAGCCAGCACCCTACGGCCCAATTAGAAGAGTATTCCTCTTACGTTTATTTCATGTACGTTCAAAAAGACTTTTACTGTTGATTTATGTACATTTAAAATACTGCGTTTTCTAAAATCCTGCTATTTTTGGACTCGTTTTGGATTTGTTCCTGTCAGTCCATCGCAGCTGGACCTGGATTTGATTGCTTCTTTGCACCGAACGATTGCTCTAATTCTTCTAATCACAGGCATGCAGCATTTGAATGGACACACCTAGTGGAATATCTCCACTCAGCAGGTTTCGCTTCATTTGAATCGGAGAGGAGGCATTGTCTGCCAATCGGGGATGTATTGTGACTGCACTACCCGCATGTGTGTCTGTGCCAATTCCTGAACACACACACAGAACACACACACACACACACACACACACACACACACACACGAACATGTCAGCAAATTAGGCTTTAACTCTGGGTTCAATCTGGGGTCAGACTGCGACAGAAATCAGTCTGGCTGTTATGTGCTGTGCTGTAGCTGCAGAGGTAAGATGGATACTAGCAAGCAGCTGATTAGCAGTGCTTACTCTTATGTGAGTTCAGACTGAAGGCAAAAGGCAAAGCTGAAGGCAGAGTGACTGCAGATAAAAATCAATGCAAAGTGAGCGGGTTCGTGAATGTGCAGAGACAAGGAGGAAGTGAGAAGCATCTGGAGGAGAAATAATCAAAAGAATAGGATTTGGTTCCGTCGCCCAGTCAAAGGACGAGCTAACAAACACAAGAACAGGCACACTCCACACAGACGTGCTAACTAGCTACAGCTAACATCTTTATAGTTCAGAGCTATATTGTCTGTCGAGGCAAATAAACCTGCAAAAAATAAAACACTGCAGCAGTCAAATTCACAAAATTCACTCGGCTCTAAATGTGAACAGTCAGTCTTCCACACACAGCTCAGTAGATTCAAAACTAAATGACTTTCTCAACTCTATTTGAGCTGAAGATATGACTTCTGTAGAAAAAAATAAAAAATAAAGTTTTGTGCCAACAACTCTGATTCACTTCAATCTCATTTTGCGTTTATGTTTTTCCTGGATGCATAAAAATGCAATGTTTATCATCAAATGTTTCGAATGCATACATTTTCGATAAAACTACATTTATTCACGTATCAGAAAATATGTGAAAACTGTAAAGGAAATAACATCTCCAGCTGCGTGGCTCGGTGCAGAGCTGCTGGAGTGTTAGTGGTGGTTTAATTATGTGAGGTCTCTTTTTATTGAGTATTTATTTGACATCAGACTTGTGAAAACTGAAAAGTACCTTTCGGCACAATACTGAAGAGCAGGTGATGAAGGCTGGGGGGGGTTTGTCTCTCTGAAAAGTGGGGCAGAGGGGTTTTTGAGGATGGGGGATTACGGTGATCCTCTCACCTCTCATCTCTCCCCCTGGCAGCGAGCAGGCAGCCAGGCAGGTGGGGAACTCTGCTGCTCTCTGATCCACTGTTTTGAGCTGTAGTTTATTAATGCTTCATTAGGGACAGGGAGCTGTCAGCGTCATGCTGGCTTTACCTGATGCCCTGCCACCACAGCACCAGCAGCAGCCCAGATGTGTGTGTGTGTGTGTGTGTGTGTGTGTGTGTGTGTGTGTGTATGTGTGTGTGTGTGTGTGGAGAAAGAGAGAGAGACAAAATTAGAAGTTAATAAATAGCACTTCAGTCTTTTTCACACTAGTTTTAAATTCTAATCCTCTGGATCTTTGTTATTTTTTAAATTAAGTCTCCAGGACTCATTACTGTGGAATTTTCTCCATTTGCTTACAAAAGATAATTTGTAAGCAAATGTTTTTTCTGTTGATGAGTTTTCCAAAGCTGATATTGATGTTGTTTTTCGAACGAAAATCACTGGAAATGTAGAAGTCATGACTTAGTGCACTAAACGTTTTGGCTTCTGGCCATTTACAGCCACGCCATGTGCTGCTGTGTTCTCCCCGCACATTGCTGCCGTTTGACAGTCCTTAGAATCCTGTAGCAGGATAGCATAGCATAACGATCATAAAAAACGAATGAGGATTTGACAATAGTCGAATGTTTATATTCTTAAAATGCTGTTAATCATTTTCTAGGCTCGTCCTCCAGGTTGGAAACTACTGACCTCAGAACAACTTTCATGAAATGGCTGTAAATATAATTGCTCTTATATCAGTTGGAGACAGAGAGCTGATTAACATTTATTTATTTACATGGGTTTACTGAGATAAAGCAGTGGGAATTCTCCTACTTTAGGTGCACTTAGCTGTTGATATGTGTTTCATACAGACAAGCCTGTGTATGTTTGTGGGACCAACACCTACTATGACTGACTTCGTAGCAGATCAGAAAGCCACATTGAGGCCCAGCGGCCATCACTCATTAGTAAGCGTCGATGGCAAAGGCCAAGCATGATTAGCCGACGCTTCGCTGCACATCAGCGCTGATTTTTTTTTTGGCTTCCCACCACCACCGGCTCCCGTTAATCAGGAGCAAATGAAAGGAAACTTGTGGCATATGCGCCACTTAGCTCACACGAGTCCCCGCACCTCTTTCCATGGCCGGGGTGACGCTCTGAAAGCATCGCTCTCTGATGGAAGTCCATTTATTTGAAACACAGCAACTTTTCTCCTTCTGTTGTCACTTTGTTTGTCACTCTGTGGGCATGACGGTGTTTTTTTTTACACATTGGATTTATTTGGCTTTTAAATTATCACGTACACTAAAGTAATTTCTCCTGTTCAGTGAAGTTTTTGTGATGAAAACATTACATCAGTGAACCATAGCTGTGGTGTAAGTGTTTGCTGCAATGCTAAATCTGCTAACTGGGTCTAATGACTTTCATATCACTGCATTTGATTAAGGCTTGCCTGGTGTAGAACTCAACCATTTAAAGCACCATAATGCATTATTGACTGTGCGATCCCGGCCTTATAAAGGTAAACAAACAAGCAGTTAATAGCATCTCCGACTGCGCTCCCAGACTTATTTCGGCACGAAGGTCTTTGTTGCTTTCGAAAAAGGCCTCACCGTTAATCCGAGAGACACAGCTCATGGTATAAGCACTGACACTTTTTCAATAGGTAATACTGACTTGATCCCGTGGGCCATTAAGGTGACAGGAAGGCCCCAAGGTTAAAGAGACCGTCCATCAGTTAGTGTTGTCTGTCTTTTCGTCTTATCCTTTATCTCTCTTAGCTCGCTCATATGGATTACAGGTCTGAAACAAAGTGAGATGTAACACTTGAAGCGTGTGGATGGTCTGACGCGTGATGTGTATCCATCCACGGAGTCCTTTAGCAAGACACTGAGACACCTCTCTGGCGTGGCCTAAATACATAAACCCAGGATTATGTCTTTTCCAACGGGGTGGTCATCATCACAGCTTTGTTGTCACACACAAGAATCCTCCAAACCCTGGACTGTGTTCAGTGAAATGCATCATGATCACATCCGCCAGAGGTGTACACGCTGTGGTCTTCTCTTGTTGTCTTGGCACTGAGATTTATTTTAAAGCTGCGTTAATCAATATTTTTATATTGCAATGGATCACATGTAACACCAAAGGACTAATGCTTGTATTAACAAACCCACAAATAATTATCATCTGAATTATTCCCCCTTATCTCCTTGTGATGCAGCATCTTTCCTCTTTATTTTTTACAGCCTACAGCTTTAGTTTGTGGTTCACTCTTAGCACATTTATCCAATCCATTTCAGCAGCTGTTTGTAGTTTGTAAAAAGCCCCAGATAAACCTACTGTTCACTACCTACTCAGCAATTAAGTTAGCGAGTAGCCGCTGAGCATAATGGTGCATTTAGCAACTAAAGAGCCAGATATTCTCTTTCAGGATTTCTTTGAGCTCATGCGCTGTCCCATGAAAGACCTGTACATCTCCGTCTGTGTTTGTCATAAATGCCACATCCAGACGTTTTAATCCCGCCCTGCCTTCTTTCTGCCACTCAGCAGAATAGATGGGACCGTGTGTAGTCATTTCACCGCCCCACCTGCGCTTCACTGCGTCTTTCAAGCGTGAACGATGCCACTGGAAAATGACAGCTATGAGACAAATTGGACTCTTTTGGAATCATGAAACCTTACAGCGTTTTTTTTTAGCATTTTGTCATCTGTCATTTAAATTTTTCGTAAAAAAACATATTTTATTTCGTCGGGTTGGACGGTGTCATCGTCTTCCAAAATGAAGCGGGCTAAAATCTGTCCAGGCAAACCCTCTCGTCCAACGTACACTCACACAGCATCTACTTGGCTGTGAGTGTGTGGCCGGCAGACTGGAGTATGATGAGGGCTTTTCGCGGTTCATTTTCCATTCTCAAGGGTAAAACAGCAAGGCGTGTAAAGGAGAGCAACAGCTGCAGTTCTATGGAGCTCTTTGAAGAACTACATCAAACACAGAGAATCATCTTCCAGCAATTGGCCTCACAGTAGAGAAAGTGAAGAGTGTGTGTGGGTGTGTGTGCGTGCTTGTGTGTGTGTTGGAGAGGTGTGTAGGACTGTTAATCCTTTGGCCTTCCCTCAGTCTCTGCCTCCTGCTCATCATCACTTGGTCCGGGTATCTGGCTGCACACTTTCATCCATATTTAGTTCTTCGATCTCCGTTTTTATTGATCTTGTCCGTTAACCTTGTTTATTTTCCCGCTCTTGCCTTTTCCTCGCTCCTATTCTGGCCCTCTCTCTTATCGCACTTCTACACACTTCTCCATATCGCCCCTCTCTCTCCTTGCTTGTTTGTCTCTTTCCTTTTTGAGGGCAATCACATATATTTTTTCATTTTCACACACAGAAACCTAAATGACATGAAGTAAACACAGTACGGTAGATGGCAAACACGGCTAGCTGCCGTAGGTTGGATCAGCATGGATTCATGATACGGAGGAGAACTGCCTTTAAAGGAATAGTTGAATTAAGAAAAGAAGCGGAAACAGCTTGTTGAACTATTCCTTTACTGTAAATGTCTGAACACTTTCTTTTGTATGTTTCTTCTTCCTTGCTGTATTTTCTCAAACGACAGTTTAACTCAACCCCCTCATTGCTGTTTTCCTGCCTCTGTCACATTTTCTCTCTTTCTCTTTCCTTATCTGCTGGTGTTGTGTGTGTGTGTGCGTGTGTGTGCGTGTGTGTGCGTGTAGGGGGGGTTCTTGATTAGAACACTCACCGCCAAGTCCCCCCACCTCGCATCATTGCATTTGATTAGCTCTAACCCCCTGCTCCCTCCCTTATCACTACCAGCACAACAGGAAGCGCCCCACACACACACACACGCACACACACGCATGCATGCACAGATACACATGCATATATATCACAAACTCACTTGCAGACTTATCTGAACTCCGTGGCTGCCTGTAAACGTGCACTGGCATATATGAACACGCACAATCTCCACACACACACACACACACACACACACACACACACACACACACACACACACACACACACACACACACTGCCACACACACTTGCAATCAGATAAATCCTTCAGATCAGGCAGCCCATTTCAGCCTCGCAGTGTAGGACCCTGTTTAACATGACAACAATTTAATTTAAGGTGTTTTGATGGAGTGGGAGGGGTAGAGCGAAGCTGCAGGAGGAGCAGAGAGAACTGACATTTATTCAGTGCAAACAGTAGATGAAAATAACTTGGATTGATTCTCCTCCTTTTCTGACGAGCATTATTACTGCAGACAAGCACTGTGTGTGTGTATGTGTGTGTGTGTGTGTGTGTGTGTGTGTGTGTGTGTTTCTATTATTCTAATTGTCAAGAACATTGTTAGATCTAGGAGTAAGAAAACAAACGCATTGGAGAAGAAATGGAGGGTGTCCTGCTCTGTCCTCTCAACCCTCAGAGTTAGAATGAAGTTAATGTGATCAGGTTAAACAATAGACAAACAAATTTACCATACGGTCAGCATCAGTCAAGTGATTCTGATAAACACTATAAAACAGACCCATTCAACCCACTGGGGAAACAGCATTTTCATAGTGTCTGTCTTGTGTTATTTCACTGTGAACAGGATATTGTGTCAGGATGCACCTCAGAGAGGAAGTGCTCAAAAATGGGCAACAAGCAAAAGGCCGGGAAGACTGTTATCTCCTGGCTGTAAAAGCTTCTCACTGTGAAAATGGTTTTGGACAAAAATGTGAAGGGTTTCCAGGAAGAAACACTTAAATATGATGATTTCAGAAGCTAACATGACAGAATGAAAATAATAATGGTAACCCTTTAAATCAAATTATTATTTCTTTTTTTTCTGATGGATTTCTGATTTTGAAGGAGCTATTTGTTAAATTGACTGTTCATTGTTAAAGATTGTTAATTTATTTAATATTATATCAATAAAATATTATATGAGGTTAACTGATGGCGGACTTGCAGATGTTTTGTTGAACTGTAATGACTAACCGCTAATGCAAACCCAACATTTTCCGCTGCTGGGGCTATTACATTAAAAGTATTCAACTGGCGAACCACAGAGTGGCTTTTATTATGGAGCAGCCACAGGAAACACATTTTATGTCCAGCTGTGGTTAGAGCTGATACACGGTCATTTTCTGAGCTTTTTGTCAGTGGATAAGAATGAAATGCTACAGGGGAGTGAAGGAACAAGAAAGAGCAGTCACAGCGAGCTGTTAGATGGAGAACTGCAGCCGACAAGCTGCACACCTCCAATTCCTCATCAAGATCACCAACTCTTTTCACCGTGCCCTGCTGTCAGATAAAGAAACTGACTTAAGAGAATCATTGCAAGAAAACAAAACAAAGTTAGCACGCCATTATTCTGTTATTGCTGCTTGTGGCGGCTGTTGAGCAGAGGTTATACGGCTTCATTTTAGGTTTCTGAATGAATCGTCCATTGCAAAACTGGGCACTAAACCTTTTTCCTCTTGAGCTATGTCTGAATTTAAACAGTCAAATAAAATGGCAGTAAGTAAATATAGAGCACTATCTAGTAAATGGAGAGTTTTTTCAGCTCTAATCTTAGAAATGCTTCTCGCAAGAGAATCTTCTCTACATATTTTCTCCTTGAGCATTTTTCTGTCCTGTTCCTGAGGACAACAGGCTGCTAGGTTTCTGTCCTCCCACTCAGTTAACACTCACATTCCAGCTCAAGCGTAAACAGTGTGTGTCTCATTAGATCGCTTACATGAACACCAGCATGATTCTGGGTCCCGATGACCCGGATCAATAACCACTGCACCACTTCATTTTGGCTTCCAGACAATGGGAGCTGATTCACAAACACACACGACTACATCCATGTGGCTGAAACAGCTACAGCGCCTGGTTTTCATTCCCCCACACTGCAGGGCTGAACGCTGTGAAAGTTTAACATCTGTCTGCTCATTGGAAATCAGCCGTGGAGGAATTTACAGTCAGTCTCCCATTGAAAGCGAGGAACTAAATTCCCCTCGACCGCCACAGTGTGAACACAGCGTTACTCTGGTGGAGCGGCAGTCGATGTACGCTTCTTACACAAGGAGCAGGAGTAGTTGTGTGTGTGTGTGTGTGTGTGTGTGCACCTAAAGGTGTTGACCATGAACGTGCAATGCAGAATATAGATTCCAAAGTGATTCATGAACTCAACATGAATTAAATGAATGAACTGTTACTGTATGGTGCATAGACCGGCCTCTCTCTCTCTCTCTCTCTCTCTCTCTCTCTCTCTCTCTCTCTCTCTCTCTCTATATATATATATATATAATTAAGTCAATGAGGGAAACAGCATTTAGAGAAAGTCATATACACACACATATATATTTGTATATGTTTATATGTGTTTGTGTATGTATCACACATAAGTCAATACCGACACAAACAGATATTCTTTAGAAATCTGGCTCTGAACACTTGTCACCAGTCTTCCACACAAATACAATAAAATATCCAGTATTGTCTGCAGAGCTGGTAGTTATCCTGGTATTTTCAACACTGCTTTGCTTTTATTGTTTTCACCTCTTTCCGTCTCTCCTGAAGTATACGCAGGGAAAATAACAAATAATGATGTATTATTCAGGAGAAGCCAAATGCATAAATACATTAAAAAGTCTCAAAACACAACCTCTTGTCTGGTATTAAGCAGGTATGTGTGTTGATATGGAGGTGTGTTTGTGTGTGTGTGTGTACATTATCTGTGTTTTGCCCGCAGGTTTTAGAGAGGTGAACGCTGGAGAGAGAAAGAGATGAAGAAGACAGGGTTTGTCTTACAAGTATCAGTGGTTGCAGATGAGTGGAACTGCAAGTAAAGATGGATAGAGGATTCCAGCGAAGCCCATTATCATCTCTGTATGTGGGTGTGTGTGTGTGTGTGTGTGTGCGTGTGTGTGCGTGAAGGATGATAACAAGAACGTATATTTTTCTATCTGTTTGCAAAATGCCTGCAGTGTGTGTATATTTCACTAAGCATGCTTGTGTGTATATGCGTGTACATGCATACGGGTATAAATACTGTATCATTACACACACACACACACACACACACACACACACACACACACACACACACACACACACACACACACACAGACACAGACACACACTCACTCACATAGTCAGTCCATCAGGTTCTGCATGTTATGGTTATGAATATCAAGCAAGAGTCAATGCCCCAGGGAAATGAAAGCATGGAAACCGAGTTATTTACAATGACCTCTCGCCCTGTGTGTTAGTGTGTGTGTGTGTGTGTGAACATAAATGTGTTCAGCAATCACCCTGGAGAAATCTGATTACTCTCTGCGTTCATACGGTATATGTGTGTGTGTGTGTGTGTGTGTGTGTGTGTGTGTGTGTGTGTGTGTGTGTGTGTGCGCATTCATGTTACCGCTGATGAGAGTGGCAGCAAGAAACAGAGAAATTCGGTCTGATGGAGGGAAATGCAAAAGAAGGAACGGAATGAAAGAAATTGGTGGAGAGAGAGAAAGTAGTCAAGAGAGGGGGAGAGCGAGGCTGAGCTATTTTTGGCTGGTCAAAAGCAAGCAACTGAAGAAGAGGTGCAAGAGAGAGACGTGGAATAAAATGACGAAGGAGGGAGAAGGGGAAGGCAAGAAATGGAGAGACAAAGAAGAGGAGGGAGTGAGGAAAAGAGGGGAGATAAAGGTGAAGGGAAAAACACAAAAAGAGAGAAAGGAAGAAGGTTAGAGAGAGGAAGGTAAAAGGGGAAAGGAGGCCAGAAGGAAGGAGATGGGAGAAAGGAAGCGAGGTAGAGATGACTCCTCCTCAGTCACAGTGCAGAACACTGTTATCTTCTGGAAAAGCCAAAAGTCATCTCCACCATCTACAGATATTACCACCACTCCATTGTATGCGGGGGCAACCGGGCATGTCACCAGGGTAACAAAAGAGATAATCAAAGCATGAGCAAAAAGTAGAAGTACAGGGAAAGGGAGGAGGAAGGAGGGGAAGAGGAGGAAAGGGGAAGGGTTAGGGAGTATGTGGAGGTAAAGGTGGAATGAAGCAAGTTGCCTTTCATCTCTTCACTCCCCAGCTCTGTTCCAGAAAGAGGGATTTGTTTGCAGGGGATTTCCTGAAATGTCCCCCCTCCTGGTCAGCTTCAGCCTCTATGAGGGGATAAATCAAGGCTTTACCCGGCCCGACCCAGACACCTTAACAACCAGCCACACCAGCACCAGACAAAAGGCAAAATGTACAGTTGGGGTAAGAGGCTCAGACCACAGACTGTTTGAGCTTCTCTGAGGGAAAAAAAAAAAACTCTTTCAACAATAGTTCAAGAGCAAAAAGAAGAGACTTCCATAAAAAACAGGTGAACAAGCAGAAGAAGAAACTCTGATTGGGCTACCAAGATGTATCAAAATAAATAATTCTGCTATCTTATATAATCCCAACGAAAAAGTGTTAGCGAGGTGTTGTTCCAGCAGGAGCGGCTTCACTGCTCCTTGTCACAGTCTCTCTGCAAGTCTCTGGAGGGTAAGTCTCATTATTACAGTAGGCGCACACAACACATTCAGTGCAGCCGCACACGATATTCTGCAAAACCACACTTTCTACGTACAAAATACAAAAAAGCACTGAAATTCAGTATCATTAAATCCTGTAAATATATGAGTCTATGCAAACAAGAGTCACAAATAGAGACTAATGCGCTTGGGCGAATACATTTAGGAGGATTTGTGATTGTTGGGAGGATTATATTGACCACTAAACATTGGCTGTGGTTCAGGGAAAAGATCACGGCTTTGGTAAAATATTGAAAAAGTCAACGTATCCCATCTCATGTGTTGGCTTTTGCAATATTTAACCAAGACCACAACCTTTCCAAACATGAGTGCTTTCAGTTTTCAAAACATAACTATAAAATGTTAATTATGTTTTAGTTGCCAAGAGCAGCTACTGGAGGAAACGGATCCAAGTACAGTGAACATTTTGCAGATTTGTTTATTATAAATATTTCCTCATTAAGTTGATAGATAATGTAATCTGGTTTCCATTACAGTCGCTACAAAACTTATTTGCAAATGGGAATTAGCTGCATATGAGACAGGTTTACTGTATAAAATCGCTGAATAGCTCTTATAAACTCTTATATATATTACAAGTAAGTACCAGAGGCTGCAACACATACAGTACTTTATGTTTAAGATTGGGAGGTTCACATCCTTCTAGTATTGGGTCTGACTGCCTGCAGTATGTTAGAGCAGACAGAGCAGCAGGTGTGGAGTACTGATGCCTTTCTCCTTTCACTGTGAGGACAGAAGAGTGTGCCGGCACTGGAGAGATAACGCCCTCTCTAAAGCCCGGATAGAGAGAGAGAGGGAGAGAGGGAGAGAGAGAGAGAGAGAGAGAGAGAGAGAGAGAGAGAGTGCGGAGAGTGGAAGGCAGCCGGCCGCACTTATGGGAAACTCTCAGGAACACACTCAGGCGTGCACATGTGCACGCACACGCACACAAAATCAATCTCCATTGATCACTGTCTCAAACCCCAGTCACCTCACCTCACCCACACACACACACACACACACACACACACACACACACACACTTGCATTACTTGTTGCACTTCTTTTAGAAGAAAAAGAATAAAGTAAAAAAAAGAAAAAAGAAAAAAAAGAACGAAAATTTCATGTTCCACTAGAGTGGCCACACAAGATGAGTTTTGCAGCACTTCTGTAGCTCTCTCTGGGAAAGGGAGTGTATTTACCACTCCGCTCCAAGTTCAATATTAGGAGAGGCAACATGGTGCATGCTCCCTGGCCAATTGTAGCGTGTGCATGCCCATACACGCAGTAATACCCACCCACACACACACACACACACACACACACACACACACACACACACACACACTCACATACACACAGTTGCCCAAATGTCTCTTGTCTCTCTGAACCAGAAAGTGCTTCTGCTGGCTGTTTCTTTCTCTCTCTCTCTCTCTCTGTCTCTCTCTCTTTGCTTCTCAGTTCTTTCTTTTTTGTTGCTCTCTCCGTGCGTTGTTATCAGGCACTCCTGCTGGGCCAATTTAAACGCAGCTTCTCCTTTTAATTTCAATAATATCTGAGGCCATTATCTGCTCACCGCCTGCCCACTTGACCGCCTGACCGCCGGAAATGTAACCCCGCCAATCCCAAATCATCCATCTAGAACAAAAAGGAAGATAATGAAGAAGCTGGCCCGGAGCTGGTCTGAAACATTAAGGGCCAGGTTATGTGAATATTAGAGAGGAGCACTGGGGGCAACTAAGTGTCCACACCTCAACAGCATGTGGGTCATTTCGTCCATCCCTCAGGAGGGAAATTACACCGTTACACTGGCAAATGTTGTAATAGCCAGTTCAGTGTTATGAGTGAGGTGCTAAATGAATATGGTTAAAGGGGATTTTACCTCTGTTGAGCCAAACTGAGTCAAGCTGAACTGTGGAGTCAGATGAGCAGGATTATATACAACAATATCTGACAATGTCCAGATTGTCAACAAACATCTTTATTTGGCTTTGCACAGGAAAACTGTGTGAACACAACTACGATAAGGACAGTAAGACAATGTTGTGCCAAGAAGTTGGTCTGAAAACTGTGATGTGTGTGTGTGTGGGGGGGGGGTTGTTTAAATCCATGCTTTTATTCATCATTTATTTTAGCTAACTTCTGCTTTCCCCAAGACTTAACCATTCACCTGATGAGTGCAGTGATATAATTACAGATAGGAACAATGACCAAAACTACAAGGATATGCCGAGGTTGTATGAAACCAGGATGTCCCATTAACGAGGTTATGGCATGTGCATATTCAGGTAAATGACCACAGAACTAAGTGGCCACTGTGGCTACAAGTGACACTTACAGGATGTGCAGTGTACCTGTAGCATGAGTGAAGAATGGCAGTAAAGTCAACAGACTGACTCAGAAATGTCAGTTACGCAGCAGTATCCATCAAACGTGAAGTAGGCTAACATTAGCCACACTGGTCACATTGAGACCGAGTGAGGCTGTAGCAGTCAAAGCTCTTGAGTGTCTGAAGCAGGGGAACGATTTATTGTTTAAAACGCTGTCACTGGGAAATGTAGTGTTGGTGTCAGCATCCACTAGATGTCAGAGACCTGCTGGTTGATGCTCCCCCTCCTGTTGAAAAAGAAAACATTCCCCAGGCTTCAGACTTGTACTTAGTGCTAACAAAAATGCTCCATATAACTCCAGTCCCTTTAAAAAGGGGATAATCTGCGAGAAGAAAACTTCTTTTGTGGCCGCACTCCTGCGTGCCAGATAAGACTCCCGAGTTGATTTGAATTGGACATGACGGCTTCTCAGAACGGTAGCCAATTCACTTACCCCAATGAAAACCCGCCATTCAAATTGAATGAGTCAAACGAGGCTTTGCACAAAAGCACCAATCCAACCGCCCACACTATTCCTAAAGTTAAAAGCTCTCTTTCCATCAGCTCTCTCTCTCTCTCTCTCCACGCTGTCTCCCACTCCTCGTCCTTCCCGTCTTTGCCTCTCTCTTCCTCCATCAGCACTGACAACTCCATAATCTCAGCCAGAGTGACCTGTCCAGACCCTCTGTACCGGCTGAATTTATTGGAGGCAGAAAGAGAATGAGAACCTGTCACTCGGCTTCCACTAACCTCCTAACACCCTCTCTCTCTCTCTCTCTTTGGCGTGCGCACACACTGGGAGACAGTATGCATGTATACCATCCTACACCATCTATACCTCTACCTACTATATACAGTGTGTTTGTACTATAACTACAAACACAAATATCCTCTTACTCGTCCACACAGAAACACATAAACATCTTTTGATCAACGCTACACTGCAGCTTACAACTCGGCTGAACCTTTCGTCTGCTATAAGTGTACCTCCCTCGATTCTTTCATCGGCTGCCCTTTCAAATACAGTGTTAGAGACGCTATGTTATTTTGTCCTGCGTGGGAGCTTTCAACAGGGCTGTTGCTATACAAGTAAAGGTTAAAAAATTTTTAGCAATCACAGCTAGCCAAGTGCAAACACTTGACCATGACAGCTCGCATTGAGTCGGACGTACGTCACAACGCACAGGGCGAAAAGATGGGAGGAATTAACAGGAACTTAATTTGTGGACGTGTTTGTCCTTTGAATGAAAAGCATGAGATATTGATTTCCATTGAATAAAAAGCCTTTTTGGTTCAACATGTTCAGACCCTGGGATCACCTGCATCAGTACCTGGACGCGTATTCGACATGTGGCGCCGGGGTTGAGTCTGTGAAGAAGAAAATACAGCTCTAAAAGCGATGTGCTCTGCCACAGTCGACTGTGATTTACACTTTCCATCTTTTTCACAGCAGTCATCATTTTTACGCAAATAGGATCGTGTATGACTGACACCCCCCACCACCTTCCCTTCCCACCCCCCACCCCCCCTTATGAAAAAGCTGGTAAATGATGATGGAAAAGCGTGGCATTATCTCAGAATCCACATGACTGGATAATTTGGCTCTTTGGGTTTTCTCGCTTTCACTTCAAAACTCAAGTGATCAAAGGGATCTGAGTCTGAGGCCTCCCCAGAAAAAAAACAAACAAACACAAAAGCAATGTGTCTACATCATGTTAAGCTGGATTCTAACACAGGCTGTGTTCGACTTGACTGGTTCTCATTGAAGTGGCGATGATGCGGAAACACTGGAAACACTACGACCTGCGAGGTGAGTCGGGACTACAGCGACTCTGGGTTTGACAGTGTTGTTTTATGAGTTTTT
This sequence comes from Seriola lalandi dorsalis, assembly GCF_002814215.2. Classification (NCBI taxonomy): domain Eukaryota; kingdom Metazoa; phylum Chordata; class Actinopteri; order Carangiformes; family Carangidae; genus Seriola; species Seriola lalandi. The sequence continues at coordinate 369,540 of NW_019524898.1, read as the reverse complement.
ATTTATTTAAAAAGGCTACAGTGGACACATTTATCCAGCCAGACAGGCTGAGCAGAGCTGGTGGTGGGATTTTGCTGAGCGACTGGCCCACACATTAAAACGCTATAATAAAAATGCAGAAACTGATCCTTAAATTTGAATTTAGTATCTACTTAACTTTTAAATTTTGCATGTTTGCATGGATATTTGTGAAAGATATAATGTCATATTTAGCAGGGAGGTTGGCTTGAACATTTCTGCAACTGGAATTAGGGCTTTTCAAATATACAAAACACAATAAAAAAAAGTCCAGCAGACACTTATCTCCCAGGGGCCCTGTGTTCTTAGAGAAGGAGCCAGATTCAATGATCACATGAGGGCGTTGACATAAAAATTGCCTTAGCTTCAGCGTCATTTACACTGGCCTCTTTAAAATGCAGGAAACGGAGGGATTTGGGGGAGAGAAAAAAAAAACAAAATAGCTTTTGACTTGCTGTTGCAGATGTGACGTGACAAGGGAGAAAATCTGTTCTGGTGGTGAGCATGTAGTTATTATCAGCAATACTATCATTAGCCTCATCATTATTATTTTTCTGACTTTATGTTGTTTTGGGTTTTTTTTGCTAGTCACTGCCTGCTGTTGTTGCCTGTTGTAATTATGGTGCTTCTGCTGGCCTTAACCCTCCATGAACCATCATTACAGCACTCTCTCTGTGGACTTAGTCTACTCCTGCATTCTGTTCACCCATTCACTCACTTGCTCTTGCATGCCTTGTCTTTCTCTAAATGTTTCATTGCTCATTCCTCCTCCAACATGAATCCCTCCCTCCCTCCCTCTCCAGCTGCTCCTCCTCCCTCCTCTCCACTGCACCCTCTGTTCCTCCTGTCCCCTCTCCGTCTTTCTATCTTTTTATTTCCTCTCTGCCAGTGGTGAGCAGTCACCAAGCTTGTCATTAGTGCCAGGTCCAAGCCGGCACTGTAATCAGACCCCTGGAATTAGCAGTGGGCTCACACTGGCAGCCAGGCACAACGCTGACAATACACTAGCTATTACTGAGGTTGCTGCAATGTTGCAGCTTTGGCAGGAATCCGCTGCTCCACTCGGAGCCCTGGATCTCGATGGGCTTTGCTAAAGTGAAACAATGAGAGTTACAGCAGGAGTATGGGCACCCACCGAGGGCTAAGGGATAAAATACACACTGGATGGCTACCAATGGGAGAAGTGAGTGGCACACTTTTTTTTTTTTTTTTTTTTTTGTGAGGGTGCAGGTGGCGCTTAAGCACTGGGAGCGTGGCCATATTGGAAAGACAATAGATGCGACATAATGGGGACGTGTTTTATTATTGGGGGATAAAGATAGGGAGGCAAAGCCTGTTGTATTAGGACAGGGTGTAATAGAAATCCATTTACTTGACAATAACAAGCAATTTAGCATCACTCAGAGACTTGCAGCTTTGTTTCTGGCTGCTATAGTGTTCTGTCCCGAACATCAAAACATCCCAAGTCCTGTTTGTGTTCATTGAAAAACCTCTCAGCAACAGTGCGCCTCGTTTTAACCAGTCAATTCACCCATACTTTACAGCTTTCACATTCAACTCTCATCGCGGGTTTAAAGGAGGGTGTCAGTCTCAGGTCAGATTGCTTTCTGAAATACTGTAGATTCAGTGGTTCAGTGGGATTGCTCTTCTCTGGATCAAAAGCACCAATTTCTTCTCTCAAAATGTACAAACCCGATATACACAGCGCTAATGGTAACACGTCAAACGTGCTAGAATAAAAAATTCTGCTCATGTTAAACGTCTTCAAAGAATGATCTCGGCCTGTTTCAGAAGTTCTTGGGGTGTTGTGATCTCTGTACAACACTGTACAGCAGATCAACAGTTGAATCTCAGCTGTCTTCAAACGTGAATATGCAAAATTTATTTTCTTTTTTTTTTTATCTACGAGCATATGAAGTATTCAAATGTCAAACTTTAAACAGACTTAATTTTCTTTCCAATTTTATAAGTAATTAAGTCTCGCTCTTAAAAATCTTGAATCAAAACGAGGCAGGAAAGGCGGACCACTTCACTGGTGTCAGGGGATTTCTGAAAATGAGTTACTTTGTACTGAAAGCATGTGGAATTAACTCAATTATCATTTTCCATTTGTTTAAAAATGAACAACTGTCAGACTGAAAATGAGATCGGGCTGAGCTGGTGGAACGGGTATTTTCAGTCAGTGTCTCTAAGAGGGGCTGGTTGGGTGGAGGGGTGGGTGGTAGGTGATGGTACTTACAGCAGGGTCCCTTGCGCAGCACCTTGATGCGTCTCTGTGTGTTGCACTGGGCTTTCTCCAGCTCGCACTCGTTGGAGTAGGTGGAGGAATCTGAGCCGCAAACAGGCGCCACCAAGGACGGACATTCCACCCTCTTGCAAACGCACTCAGCCTTGGCCGGATCCGTTGGGTCACGCTCACAAACGGCGCCAAAGCCGCACAGCATTCCTCTACAGCCTGCAAGACAGGAAGAGAAAGAGGAGATATTAGGATTGCTATACATCACATCTGATCCGCCTGTTGTTTTTTGTAGCAGTTTCAAGTCCAGAACAACACAAACACATTAATGAGTGTAATCCTGGTTGAACTGATTATGCATGCACAAACTCAAAGTAAGTTGTTTTTTTTCCCCTCCCTTTTCCTTCAGAGAAGTTTGACATGAGTATACGCAAAGAAAGTTTATGTTTAAACACCAGACAGGCACGTCTGAACAAATTAATCTCAATATGCGTCGGCCGTTGGGGTCTTTGTGCAGAACTCTACTCAGTTCAGCAACACAAATGCATCAGGGATTCAATGCGATCATGGCGTAAAGCACACAGATGCTCTCAATTCATCCAGGAAGAATCTGTCCACCCATGCAGAGCCGGCACAGTGTGTGGCTGGGTGTGCTCAGCCGTTTGCAGAATTTTGGAAAAGCTCCAGTGTTAGAAATTTTAAAAAGTCAGCAACAATATTAAAATCAATCTACAGGCGGCCGGATGATACACGCAGTCTTGTGGACGGTTCATTTTGACCCTTTGACGAGTCTTTGAAGCATCAATGATCCACCACTGTCCAGGAAAACATGGAGGGACAGCAGCACAAAGACAAACCAAGGTTAGCCACACACTTTAAGGCGGTATGAGTCGAGCAAACACAACTCTGAAGACTTTGATCCTCAACTTCCCTCTGAGTCCTCAGCTTTGATCAAGTGTGAAACAGCAAACTATAAACTCTGTCAGATGCTGCTGAATGCGCAAAGCAAACAAGGTGTGTGTGCGTGTGTGTGTGCGTGTGCGTGTGTGTGTGCGTGTATACACAACATTATCTTAAAAAGTAATTGACCTGCATTGTGGCAGCTACACCTGCTGTAGTTCTGTGGCCACTTTTAGGGCTGTTGGGCAGCCAGCTGCTGTGACGTCCTTGCCTCATGTCTGAGGGGGTGGGGCTGAGTGGAGGGTGAGTGGAGGGTGAGTGGAGGGTGGGGGCTCACACAGGTAGCCAACCTGATTGGAAATCAATGGATGAAAGCACATAAAAATAAAAGTCCACTCTAAAAAAGCCATCTTGGTTGGAGAGGCGAGCGACTAGTGTCACTTCGGAGGATATACATGTCACACACTCACACACACACACTCACACACACACTCACACTCACTCACACACAACTATTTCTTATCGCTGGCACCCAGGCCAGGACTTAACGCAAGGCAGCATGTCCACTCGCTGGCAGGTGGCTTTTGTGGGACTAGACAGACCGACAGACAGTCTGATATACACACACACACACACACACACACACACACACACACACACACACAGAAACTCTTTGTGTGCAGCATAGACAACTGGTCCAGCATCTGCCCAAGGCATCTCATTCTGTCTCTCTCCTCACACCAAGGCGCACTGTGTGTGTGTGTGTGTGTGTGTGTGTGTGGACTGACAGGCGAGGAGGCTGTTTTTGACTTGCCCACTGTTCCCTGTGGGAGAGCGCCTGACAGTTACCTGAGCTCACTCTCTTTTGTACCACGGGGAAAAAGGAGCGAGTGTGTGTTTGTGTGTGTGTGTGTGTGCCCGCGCAACTATCCATAAATGCATCTGTATTCCTGACAGCGTGTGTGCGTCTGTGAGGTGTAGGCATTAGGTGTCTCACAGGCTCACACACGAGCGCGGCCAGGTGCTAGCATGAAGGCCTTGTCATAACTGGCCCACTGCTCTGCCATCACTTCACACCATGTGCCGCGCATGTGTGTGTGTGTGTGTGTGTGTGTGTGTGTCTATATGAGTGTCAGCGTGCGGCTCAAAGGTGAAACCATGAGAGTGGAGTGACAAGAGGTGAAATTCAATCGAACTGTGTCAGATGTGCACAAGAGAGAGGGAGGGGTGTCTGATAGTATAGCTGGGAAAAAAATAACATAACAGACTGAGGCTGCAGTTGACCAGTGATCTCTGCGTGGTTTAAAAACATCAGCTGTTTTTTTCTGTGCAGTGCAGGCAGCACCAGTATATTCCTGTGAAGTCAAACAAATAATATTGTTTAAAAAAAAAAAAAACCTGATTTAAAAACTGACAAATCAACTGCAGAGAAAAAAAAACCCTGACTGCCCGCGGTGGTTTGTAACCACATCTCTTCAGCGATGTTTTCCTATAAGAAAATGTCACTCTCGCCTCGAGCTTAGCGGACTGACAAAAGTCTGACACCAGAGCTTAGGGCTCTGTTAAAGTGAAGGTATCAAGTGGACCGAGTCTACAAACTGCATACTGTATGAGGCAGGAGTTCTTTCCTGGGAAACGTCCTCCTGCTGCCTGAGAAAAAACTAAAAACCACGTCTGACACTTTAGCTTTCTTCAGAAAAGGAAAGAAGCCCGTGGTAGTTAATATGAACGGCAATACCTTATCTAGCGGGGCTGAAAACAACAGTGCACCGCCAACAAAAAACTTTGTCAACAATAAATTCCAACAGTGATGTACCTGACCCAGTTTGATTGACAGGTGATCTCTGGGAATGCAGACACGATAATAAGAACAGTGAGGATCCTGTGGACGTGTCCTGGAGACAGATTACTTTACAATGTAAAGCTTTTCTCTCACACACACACACATACACACACACACACACACCTGCAGTGTTGTGTGTCTCACTGTTGGACACATCACCATCAGATAACTTTATCCATGACCCTAATACATTTCAGAGCAGAGGTCGCCCGGTTAGCACTGTCGCCTGCACACAAACCTTTCTGTGTGGTGTTTATATGTTTCCTCTTGCCTACGTGGGTTTCTTCCTGGCACTCCGGTTTCCTCCCACAATCCAAAGACATGCAGGTTAAATGGCAACTCTAAATTTCCCCGTGGGTGTGAATGTGAGTATGAATGGTTGTTTGTCTCTATCACAGACTGTAAATAAAGATGAACGTCACCCAAAGGTTTCTGAAGAGCGGTTTTGAAGCTGTGGCAGTGTCTGACTCCGCCCCTAACGCCCAGCTAATCCAAAAATGGGCAAAGAGGATTTGCAGTTAGAATTTGAGGCCTTAAGTTTGAATAAATGCTTTTTACTTCTGCAGCAAAACATCAAACTTGCAGCTTCACAGTGGCTGTTTATATAAATAGAACAAATCGGGGGTCTACGCAAAACATTTAAAACCTTTTTGTTACTTCCATGTTGGCTTCATTCTCCAGCCTCGGAGGTTGCTGCTTGATCTCTTGATGTGTCAGCCCAGTGGTAGACTGACGTCCAGAGGATAAGCGGTACGGCGACATAACATATCAAAATAAAAGCTTCACCTTCGTCCAGCACTACATGTGCTTGTAACAACGGCAACCGTGCTGTTCCACTGGGACTAATAGCCATGACCTTTGGAGTTTCTTTCCTCTTACTTGAGTCTTAAGAGCAGGATGGGTTTTAAACGCTTAGGTAACGAAGCCTGTGTCTGCTGCTATGTACAAGCAACAGAAAGACTTCCATCTGAGCTGAGATAAAGACACTGGACATTATAAGAAAATAATAAATGCCTTTTTAATATAGTTTTTGGCTGCACTTCACTGCAGTGTTCTTGTGGTGTACACAATACTGACAGCTGCTGTACAATATCTCCAAAGGGATGAAAGTTAATATTATAAATTCGTTTTGGTGTTTGGTTTTCTTGATATTGTCAAACTGTAGAAAATACAGCAAGACAAAATGTTAAGTGTAATACATCATCTTCACACTCCTCTCATCTTTCAGACGTCTTGGACATATCTCTGCAGGAACTTCATGCATGCAAAGGTATGTGCTTCTGAAAACTGCACAAGCACCACTTAAGTTTATGTAACAGTCCAGTATAAATGTGAATGTAAACTTTGCAGTTCTTTGTGCAATTGTCTCTCTGAGTGCCATGAGTGTATGTGTGTGTGTGTGTGTGTGTGTGTGTGTGTGTGTGTGTGCATGCTTGTCAGTCCATTTAAGTGTGTAAGGTAATCTCCCTCTAGCCCTGCAGCATTAAAAGCTTCACATCCTTGCTGTTTTCTTTTTTTTTTTTCTTCTATTGGAGACTGAAGAAGAAAATCCCATTGGGGAGAAAAGACAGCATGTCCAGTTTGTGCTTGTCAAGGCAAGCGTCTTGTCCAGGTAACAGTTCATCCCATGTTTAGACAGCTCATCCATTAAATATGACATGGTGTTGGAGCCTTAAGGATCTAAGGCTCTCAATGCGTCAGTGGGTTATGAAAGGCAACAGATAGCGCTGTTGTGATTAAAGGCATGGTGGAGAAAAAATGTCACGGTTTACGAGTTGAAAGAAAGTCTGGCACAGTTCTCTGGTGGTTATTTTCCACACGTTCTTTTGCCAGTTCTGATGCTTCAGGATTCAGTGGTGGTTGAAGATGATACACATTTCAGTTCATTTCTTTTGGTGGATCAAAGCACATGTCACTGCGCAAAAGAATATATTTTTTTGCCCTTTTCACAACAATGCAGACCATGCAGAACATAGTTAGGACAGTGGAACCCGATGCTTTCAAATTAAATCCTCATTTTAAAATAGTTTTTGATAGCAGATGAAAGATATTTCATCATATTACTCATTATCTGTGCAATAGTTTGTGCCAGTTTCTTGCTTTACAACATAGATTCATACAGACAGATTCAATAAATATACCCCAAAAGCAGTAGCTCCTATTACTTTGAGATTGTTTCTACTCTGTGAAGAAAACATCCCCAGTCTGTTTGTGGTGAGATGCTCTGTCAGTTTCATTGTTTTGCTGCCTTGTTGCATTTACCTCAAACAAAGTGAAAAGGGGAGAAATGGACTGTCGTGGCAAGCATGAACGCGTTCAGACCCAATAAGGCTTGACAGAATCGCCCTGACAAACTTAAAATGGCTACTTTAGGGGAGGAACACTGTTTTTTCTGCAGTTGGGGGAGATACCTGTCAGGTTTTTCAATTATTTTACAGCAGTCCAGTTTGCTCCAGCTGGAAAGGAGAGAGGACGGAGAGAGGGAAGGGAAGGAAGCAAAGGGAAGGTGTGCATGAATAATTAACAGTCCTGAACTTTACATGGGTGACAAGAATAGCGTCTGAATTACTGGGGGTAGCCGGGGCAGTGATGCACAAATGGCAAGCTTGTTGAATAACCCGTTTAGATGGAGCCAGTCGTGCCGTGATCAGATTAAATCTGCGAACGGAGGCTCCGGCTCTGACTAATGACCTATTGACTGTCAGGAAATCAGGAAACGGAAGTTGATGGAGGGAGATACTGCTCAGTGGCATTGAAGCGACATCGCATTAATGTTGAATGAGGCTAAATTCATTACGCTCTAGCACTCCTGGGGGACATCTTCCACTACCTTCCTAATAAAAGGAGCCTTTCTTTTCAGCTCAAGCTAAGTAATACAGATGTGCTCGTCGGCCGCTTCTTAACAGTCCTCTCCTCTCTACGTCTTTCTCTCTCTCTCCATCTCTCTCTCTCCATCTCTCTCTGTAAGAGGGCTTTAGCGTCTCTATCAGTGTAGCTGTGCCAGAGGACCTTAGCGGTAAGGGGACAGGTTGCTATGGCAACAGCCAGTGATGCACTAGGTGCAGAGCAGCTTGCCTCATCAGGTTGGGAGTATAAAGTTTCCGTTCATGCACTCAGGTGGTTTATATATGTGCGCGCACACACACACACACACACACACACACACACACACACACACACAAGTGCAGCTTCTTCATGCCCGTGTATCAAACTCCTCGCGGTACTTTTTCCGTTTTCATTTGCAAGTGAGTGCGCAGTTCTCTCCATCGTCTTCCCTCCGCTCGATGCTTTGGGGTGAGAATCTAATTTTGAAAATCAAATTCTCTCACTATGTCCATGTGCGGCACCGAGCCCATAGGTGTGCTGTGCAGGCGTGGAGAACGGCGATAGCTCGGTACAGCATTGATTAACATTTGCAGAGAAGTTGTCTTCCTCGTGCGTCGATATAATTATTTACAGAAAAGAGTCCAGAGTCCAGAAGTGATGTACTATGTCATTGCAAGAAAATAAATTAAGACAAAAACACCACGGTGTCCGGCAGTTACACCTGGTAAAATATCTGAGGGGAGAAAGCAACACTACAAGGCTTCCATCGATCTCTGGTTAGTGATCCTCAGGGGACCAATGCAGTCGATTATTGATCACGCTGCAATCTTACAAGACCCAGTGTGGAATAAAGAAAACATCTGGTCACAAAGGAACACCCCACCTTACCGGCTCAATATAAGAAAATCACTTCTTTAAACCACTTAAATGAAAAGAAAAAGGGTGTAGGAGGGAAAGAATGGAGACTCTTTCAAAGGATTTTCAGAAGAAAACAACTTTTCTGTTGTCCTGCTTTTTCAAACTGCGCTTGTTCTTATCAGGGCAACAGCAGAATGTACAAATTGACGAAAAACAAACTGTAAAGAGCTATTCGTTTATTTTCCCTGCGCCTTTAGCTGCAGTTCTCTGCTTGAAGATGGAGGGTTTTGAGAATGTGAGTATGCCTTTGTGTGTGTGTGTGTGTGTGTATGTGTGTGTGTGTGTGTGTGTGTGTGTATAGACTGGTACAGTATTTTCTCATTCCCTCACATAAAGGGGGCAATCAATTTCCCTCTCTTTCTCATTCCTGAATGCAAAACACACACACACTCGCAGAGCTGAGCGCCTGGGTCCTGACCTGGCTAACACGCAGGATGACCTTATTTACCAAACGGCAGCTTGGACGGCGGGCCAGACCCGCACGGGTTTCCAGAGAATAAGAGATAAAGTTGGAGGAAAAGGGGGAGAAGGGAAAAGCAGGACAGGCTTTTATTGGAAGAAATGCTGTACGACAGAAAGAAGAAGAGGTGAGGAAAGGTTAAAGAGGAATATGAGAGGCAGAGGAGAAAATGCCCATGATTTAAATCCCTCACAGTTTCTACACACATGCCTCTTTCAATACAGTAAGTCAAAGAAACTCTCACCGGCTGCAAGTAGTCTCAAGGCTGCGGCTTAATTGATGCAGAAACAATTTCTTTTAGTTTCTTATGAACACGAGGAAAAAAGAGAAAGCTTTGTGCACCCACTGTGTCTGTCCTCAACCGGCTTCAAAAACAATATAGTTAGTTGTGTTAACTGCCCTTATTTTCAACCCTGCATCAAAAACAATAGGTCATATTTTCAAATATACCTCAGCTTGTTAGAGGAGATACATGAGTTTATAACTAATCAAACACCTTGTAGATCCTGATATTCTCCCGGCTGATTTTACTGCTCAGTCACCTCAGCTACTACCGCTGCTGCTCCTCTGAGGTTTTGTCGTTGCTATTTCTAGCTTCCCTTCACTATGGTTACTTTTTTAACTTTAATGAAGTCCCACTGGCATTAAGCATAAATAAGCAAAACCAGACAAAAGCTACAGTGAACACACACATATGTATCCAAACTTTTTTTTTCAGGGTTTTTTTTTTTTTTTGTTTGGGCAGGTTCAGTTTCATTTCATATGCCAATAGTTTTACACCTGCAGACAGGAAGTGAGGTGAAACAGTTGAAGTTGTTACAGTGTGGTGAGAGCCTCTGCTCTGCTTCCAAGGAGGACGACAGCATCGGCCGTGCGTTTGCTCGAGTTGCGTTAAGTTACTGTAGCAGTAGATGGGACATCGGGGTGGACGGACGGGTCAACAAAACTTCAGACTTTAAGCGAGAGAAAAGCGGTTCATGTCCCATTTTATAGTTTTAAAGAATTACCATGAATGTACCCTAAGCTTAAAGGAGCTATTTGTAAGTTTTGCTAATGCTACATAGCTAACGTTAGCATTAACAGCTGTTTACTGATTGAGTTCAGCATCAAACTTCATTCCTGCACTCAACAACAGCTGTCTCCAGAGGTGGAAAGCAACGCTAATGTTAACTCTTGTCTCTATTACATGTTTTCTTCCTCTGAAGTTAGCATGCTAACCAGCTAGCTCTGGCCTGTTTCATCATTTAGCAACTCACTGCAGCCTCCAATCTGCCCTGACGACGAAGCACTGCTCAGAGGGTCATAAAGAAAAGAAAATATATTTTTATATTTCATTCATAGTTTTATAGACAGTGGGAAAGCAGGATCCATCTTTCATAATTTGCTGTTTTCTATCAACCTTGCACACATTGGCATCACTTCTACTTTTCTTTTTTCTTTTAATTCATTCATTGCCGTTCAAACCATCAACCATGAGCAAATGCATTTTTCACACCTACTTGGGTGTGAGAAGTTATTTCCGACCCTGGAGCAGTTTTCCCTTTTGTTCACCGAAGGAACAAAGCAATTAGACGGAGACCTTGTTGAGAGAGCTTTCAAAATACGTTTCAAAACCAACCCCAGAGCTGTGTAGTGCACGGCGTGGAAGCGTGATCAGCCTGCTATCCAACTCTAATACCATGGGTGTTGATCATTATTATCATCATTATCTGTTGACCCTTGTTCATTTAGCCAGCAAGACGTTGTTCTCCTCCACCTAGTGTGAGATCAATAGAGGCCCCATTAAGGACTGTGATTGGTTACGGTTCACTTTAAATTCAGCGGTGTAATAAACCAAAACCTGACCGCTTATCTGTTAATGCAGACCACAGCAAACGCAATGTGGGTGTTGAATTATCTTAACCTTAACCTTCACCATCAACATACCAAAAAAAATAAATAAATAAAAAAAATGTTCCCATCTTTTCCAATCTTTTCTCTTTTATTCATAAAATCTTTCAGGTCTCAGAACAGAGCAGCTGCTACGTCTTCATAAATCAGGCCTGAAATATGACAGCTCTCGACAGCTTAGAACATCTGCCTAATCATGCTTGTTATGGGAGAAAAATACATGAAGGGTATATGAAGACAAACACTTGGTTATTTGTCTTGATCAGGCAGGGACAAGAGCAGGGAAGAAGACGGGGAGGAAAGTAGGTAAAAAACATCATGACAACGAAATAATAAAGGCAATCAACACGGGGGAACTGACAAAGAGTTAGAGCCACACTCACTAAAAAGAGCTAAATGTGGGCCAGAACCCATGAGTCAGCATTAGTGGTTTGGTAGACGCCATCAGGCAATTGTATTGTATTGTGCGACATGAGTTAGTTATGGCTCATCCTTTGAGAATATCAATGAATATTCACAGTAAACTCAATAAGAATCCAGCAGTGCATTTTCAAGACACCCTGGGCTGCTTGTGTGCACAAGGCCGGCGTGGGCGTCTTTATGCAATTTTTCTTGGGCGCAGGTCCATTGTTTTTGTCTGTTTGGTAATTTCCTGCCCTGAATGAACGCATTTACGCTGAGGTGGGAGGAGAGGCGCAGCTGAGGCTGTGCTGTTTACACTGATTAAGCAACGCAGTGCAATTTTGGTGCTTATTTTTTTGCAAGAAATTGCATTTGTGTTAAAAACCCAGCTCTTAATGTAAACACAGAGGCAGGGTAATTTTCCTAACAACGGTCAGGGCACGGTCGCACGGCAACAGGTAACCACAAACATTACATTTCAATGGGGGCAATAACTTGAAATAACTTACCAACCTGAATAATTCACTTAATAATTAATCTGTTTTATTATTTAGAGGCTAATATGGGGCTACTGATGATGATATAATCAAGCAAGGTTGGCGCATGTCTTTACACATCATCTAACCTTATGTGATTATTAGGCCACAGAATTGCTGCTTATAGTCTAGTGTGTGTCCCCACAGTGTACATTACATTAGCAGACTACTAAGTAAATATTTATGTGCATTAAATATATAAGAACATAATTGGAAGGACACGACAGCGGTGCAGGGGGACAATCTCTCGCTGCTGCATTTTTCTTAAATCGAGACGTTGGAGGAAGAGTGCAGGCAACAGGTGCACCTCTCCAGAGGGTGGGCGTCCCAATAACAAAAGGTTATCCACTCGGTAAACATTAATCATACCGGTTATAAGCATCGTGTTGACTGAGATGGGGATGGTTCTAAGCTTTCTTGTAAACACAGTTGAAGTCTCTGTGACCTCCCACTGTCTGTGAAGGCGTCCGCCACCGGTTCATTCCAACACACCTCTCCGGGCTCGGTCGGCGGCGCAGGCCAGGCTGCCATCTGTTCAACAACGGTCTGATCTGACATGCAAATGAGCACATCATTTTTACAACACTGAACATTTAGTAAATAACTTTCCGCTGCTGTAAACCTTCGCTGATGGAGCCTTTCACAGTTAGGTTTCCTGCTGTGCTTTGAAAGGGGGATGAGAGGAGCTGATGTGATTGGCCATTATTGAAGCCTTCCCCCGACTCCGGCTGTTCGTGATGCATTCCTCCCGCTAATAATGTAATTCAGCCTCCACTTCACGTTGCGTCTGGCCGCGTCCTGTATGTGCCAAAGCTGGTGTTCACCAAAATTACAAAAATTTGTTCGAAATTACCCAAAGTTTAGAGTTTCCGCTTACATCCCGTTTAAGGAAGATAGAGTCTCTTGTCGTGGACTAAAGTGTGGAAGATCAACAATACTTCAATAGAGCCAATGAAGAACCAGAACTATGAATCCAAGTCCACATCAAAGAGGCCAATGGGATGGACATAAAAAGTTACATTAATAACTGTCACTGCCGATTGGAGCAAAGAGTTAATCCTTCAACTCATCAGGATGACAGTAACCTCACAAGCGTTCACGGGGAACGGCTCCTCATTCTGAACTGAAATAATCATGCCTTCCTTAATCAGAGGAGACGCAAAGAGACAAACCTCCAACCCTGGTTAAGATGCTCCACTTAGCAGAAACTCTACTCCGAGTCTTAATAGCTCTTTGCTCAAAAAGGACTTCACAGGAAATGCAAACCCGAACCCCATCAGTTGTAGTGCTTTGCCCTTCTTAATGAGTCACATGGGAATGAAACCAAGCTGTGTGTTGGTATTTTTCTTTTTAGCTTCACAGTGTTCCTGTTTTTCCAGTTCCCTCTCCGAGCCTCCATCCGCCCCAATCTTATCAATAATGGAGGCGCTGGTGACAGAGCCCTATTCTGTCACCTCACATCTCCTCCACAAACTCAGCAGCAGGCAGCCAGAGATGCTCCTCGCGAACAGATTACGGCTGGTCTGCAATATACATGAAGAAAACCGGCATGGCTGCCTGCGCTCTCCTGAATTCAATTATTCAGCTAAGCCACTATTATGTGGGGAGAAGCCGCCTTTTGTTCACGTCTCCGAGCTCGTTGTCTGAGCTCACCGTCACCTCCCAGAGACCTGTGATGGACTCTTTATATAAAGACTTGGTTTTCTTATTACACACTCATACACACACACACACTAACATCACACACACACACACACACACACACTAACATCACACACACACACACACACACACACAGCGGTATTTTTATGCTTGCTAATTGCAAGTAGGTATTGTGTGGGAGTGTGAGGGATGATTTGCTTTCTCACAACGGCCGATGTCCACACAGACGAGCAGAGAAAAGGATGCAAAGACACGTACATGCTGACGCATACAATCACGCACGCTCACACACACACACAAATCACACCACAGTGCTAATGTCATCTCATGTTCTCATCTCCACGCCTGTCTTCTACTCTCTTGTTCACACTCTGCACTTCTCTTTCACTCCATCTCTCATCACCATCATCAAATGTTTCACCGTCATTTTGTTTCCTCTCACAATACATTAAAAAGAAGTGTGTGTGAGGAAGAGGAGGAGGAGGAGGAGGAGCGGCTGAGCAGCAGTGCCCCTCCGTCACTCTTAGCACTGCAATGGGTGCATCATTCATTTACACCACACACCTCTGTGCATCAACTCAAGGCTGAAGCCAATTAGGAGAGAGATAGCAGCTTATCCCAGAGGTCATCAGCCAACAAGAGGTTAGGGTTAGCAAGTTTTTTTCAAAGATTTAGAGAATCAGATTGCCTAGAAGTTGTTTTCACCCGCGATGCGGCAGCTAAAAGAGGTAAAATCCAGGTCTTTGTCTTCTCACTGAACCAATGCCAAAGCAGAGACTCGTACAGTAGAGGAGTGCTGCAGCTACAGTTTCCTGCTGTATAATTATCCGAGGCTGCCTCAGACAAACTGTGGGACCTTCCTCTCAGCCAACACTTCATAACAGGTCTGACTGAGCTGCAGAGGAGTGATTTATTTGTTTTCTTTGTTTATAAAAAAAAAAAGAAAAGAAAAAAAAAAGGTGAATGATCCACACTTTGTCCTCATGAATTCAGTCAGCGCTGTCTGGGTGTTACCCACCATGACTGCATCCACAGCTCTAGACTCACAGCAACTAAGTAAAGCTGATGCAAGTACATCCAAAGTTTGCTCTCCACGGTTCGATCAATAACTTTATATTTCAACTCGTAAATACGTATTATACTTTTGTTATGTTTTGTGAGGTATCTAGGAACCCAAAGACTTGCTGACCATGTTATATAATATGTTTTCAATAACAAGCTATAGCTGACCACACTTCTCCTCCACACAGTGAGTGAGCCGTTACAGCAGCCACGAGAGCGTGAAGCCTGATTCCTAATTCATGGTTTATGGGGAAGGATGCTGGTTGAAAATGATATTCAAGGCAGCTCTCTGATGGCAAATACTGCTTGCATGTCTAATTACTTTATTTCCCTGAATTTCCCCAACACCTGCACCGGTAATAAGAAGGGAATTATGTTCTTCATTTCAAATTAACAAAAATGATCCAGTCTTTAGTGCCTAAGTTATTTTGTGATCACAGTTTCATATAATGCGGTGAAATACACAAACACCACGGCAAGATTTTGTTTCTTGTCGCTGCAAAGTATGTGCTCAAATTACTGGCTGAGTGCTGGTTGAGAGGCTGGTTGAGAGGCTGGGCGTTCGGCGGTTTGAACATGTGACCACTTCCACTCACTCCTTTGAATCGTCAAATCTTTCCGCTGGTTATTCCCAAATAATGATAGTTCAATCATAGTGGTTGCTGCTGGGGGGGGGGGTGTCAGGCCACCGGCGCTTTCCTATAAAGTAAAGAGCTGGAGAGGAAATTGGGCCTCCGTGCTGGCTCTGAGTATGGAGAGGAGAGGGTGCTCCGTTTTTTCCCCCGGATTTCTGGAGGCAGCCCAAGTTGGTGGCAGATGGCAGCAGGATGAGACTCAGAGACAACCTGGGGAGAGCTTGGAAGGCGAGCCAGGAAGCGGCAGCTCTCAAGTGCTGAGCTGGTCTGCGCTGAATAAAAGGGAGATGGCCTCCTCCATATGCTCCTCATCGCTATGCCTAATCACAACAAGGTGCCCATAGACTCATTGCCATTGTCACTGGAGGGAATTCAGGATAGTTGAAGAAGAAATTACCAATTTTGCAGGCAAGAGCGAGTTGAATTGTGTTTAAAGCAGGAAATGGAGCCAACTAGCCTTTTGCCGCCGTTTTGAATTAGTGCTACCATATGGGAAAAGTGAAAATAAGACAGGGGATTCTTCCTGATGTCTACATTTAGAAGTGAATTTGAGGTCCAGGAGGTAAAGGGCATTGTCTTCCCCTAAAGCTTATAGATTAATATTGATGTGCTCAGCTGAAAAGCTCCTGGAGGAAATATCGAGCGCAGAGCTTCTCCCCATCATGAGGAGTTGATGAAAGCGGCTCCTCGGGGGGAGGCGCCCAGGCCGGGTGAAGCTGTGGGTGCCCTGGTTTCGCACTCATCCATAATGAACCCCATGGGGCTCCTAGCCGTTTGTGGGGGTACCACCCTTCTAGCTGCTCTCCTGGCCAGACAATGCACTACATCATTCCCCTCGCCTCCTCCCTTTCCACCAACTCCTCCTCTCCATCTTTCCCCTTCTCTCTGATCAATAGCCCTGACCTGTCGATTGATACAGCCACAAATCACTTCATTTTCTTTTTCTCCACCCTCCCTCTTTCACTGGTGTCCCTCCCAGCCAACCATCAGGGAAATAAAAAGGGGGTGGGGGGGTGGCGGCGGGCTCCTCCTCGTTTACTTGTTACTTGTGCAGAGTCCAAAGAGAGAGTAAAGAAGTAAATAGAGCCTATTAGAAGGCCATCTGTAATTCAGAGCAGCCCAGCTCATTTCAAACCCTGTCACCATTACTGTTCTACATACACACACACACACACACACACACACACACACACACACACACACACACACACACACACACACACACGCTCATAAACACATCCTTGCACACACTTTATTCACAGCCTGTCTCTGTTAATAGCCCTGAAAGGTGAATGTAGCATATGATTGTGTTATTTTCAGAAAATCAAAGTGCAGTGTCGGCTGCCTATCCATCAACCTGAACTTTTTCTCTGAGGTGCCTCGGAGGCCATAAGCTCACATAATGTACACACACACACACACACACAAACACACACACAATAGGAATGGATGGGTAAATGTGAGGGATAGAGTGGAGAAAAAAAAAAGTGCCTGACGTAGATTCAAATTTATATTCAGCGTCCATGCACTGCTGGCTTTAGCATTAGTATTATAGCACCACAGGCCCCCACCAGCCGCCGCTGTGGAATTAATTGCCGGTGACGTGAAAGTAGCCCAAAAAGTGCCACGCTTTTGCGCTTTTCATTACCGCACCGGGAGTCTTTCTGTGTGGCTTTGTAATATTTTCTCAGGGAGAGGGAGGGACAGAGGAAAAAGGAGGGAAAAGGAGGAGGTAAGAGAGGGGTGTGTGTGTGTGTGTGTGTGTGTGTGTGTGTGTGTGTGTCTGTGTGGAGGATAAGTAATATGGAGCTGGAAGAGTGTTTAGCTCCTCTCTGTTCATTTGTCTTCATTTCCTCTCTATGGAACGCTTAGCCTGTCTTGACCCACACCGCTGTGTCTCCACCATGCACCCGCGCTCACACACACACACACACACACACACACTTGCAAGCCCTTACAGTATGCAGATTTGCACACATGCATTAACACTCACAATCGGAGCCAGGCGGTATCATCACACCGTGTGAACCAGTATACGCCTATTTATGAGTGCCAGTAAAATGAGGTGTGAAGCAACACACACACACACACAATCCCAGCAGGAAGTTTGAGAAATGTTTGGCAGGCTGGCAACCAGGCTTTTGTTCCCCCAAATTTGACAGAACGGTCGCCATATTTTATTTGTTTATAATGGAATGATAATGGTTCTGTGTAATCATACCCCATATTTTAGTCATGAGAAAGTGATATGAAGAATGGTTAACATCGTAACAAATGTCTCTCTCTGTCTGTCACACTTTGTTGCACATGAAATGTATTTCACTAAAAAGATGTGGCGGTTTCAAAAGTGCTGAAATAATAGTTCACTATATTTAGATTACACATTTTCAGTGTAGTATATTTAGGAACAAGACAAGAGCCGTTTCTCTAATGTGGAGATGCAGCAGATGAGTTGAGGTTTCAAAGAGTTCTTCATTGCTCAGAATCCCAGGGGAGGTGTTAAAGGTGTGGCTAGATGCCCGATTTGTGCTATTTATATAAACAGCAAGTGTAAAGCTGAAAATGTGTTGTTACGCTGCAGGAGAAAAACGTATTCAAACTCAAATTGACATTTTTAATACAGAATACTAAAGGCATCAAAATCTAACCGAAAATGCTGTAATAGATAAATTTATCTTGGATAATATGGATATGAAGAAGAGGCAACCTGCAGTTCCTCTAATGACCACTAGAGTCTGGCTCCAACAGTGAGTCAATCTCCATAGACTCCCATGTTAAAATGTCCAACTTTACAGCAGAAATAAACATGTTTACAGCCTGGTACAAAAAACTGTTTTGGTCTCTAGAGCTAATTTCCTCCTTCATGACAACTGTTTAAATAACTCACTTGTTTAAATTTTAACAAGGATGAAAGTTCTGCATAAATGAGGGCGTGGTGCTTTGAGCGACAGGTGGGCGATGCATGCTCGCCACAAACTGACATGCCCCTCCTCTGACTCCCATCGGAGTCAGGCAGTCAGGATGGTGACGGCTGAGCACCTCACGGAGGCTACGTCCATCTTTATTTGCAGTCTATGATAAAAAAACCTGATTCACTTTTGTCAGAAAGAAATCCTCAATAAGAGACTACAGTGATTTACAGAAACTAGTTTAAGAGAGACCTTTGGTTCTAAATTTTAAAGCTTTAACCCAGAAAGAAAGACTGCACACCAAAGGCTGGGTAAGGAAAGATGCATTAATTATTAAAAATGCCAACCAGGCAAAATAAGATAGTTGATAGCATTGCAATTTGGGCAACTGTTACTGCTGTTACCCTGTACACATTCATATCGTTCCCTCCCTGCACGGCCCTCTGTCTCTGAATGTGGCTCGGCATCCCTGTGGATGCGCTTATCAAATTACACCACATTCCACTTCCAGCGTGCTGCGTATTTCCTCCATAATAAGACAAGTGTTTAAACAGCCCGCCCCTCCTGCACACATATAAATATGCATTCAGTAACTCCAGACAACTGGGAGGGTTGATTCAAGAAGACGTATTTGTTTCCCTACAGATGGAGGGGTGTTTTCGGTATCTACGACATATATAGCCGTTATAAATTCTCTTTTACTATTAAAGTGGGGGCGGGGATGTGTGAGCAGGAGACAGAGGGTGAAATAGTAGGATAGCGACAAGGGGGGATGCAGAAAAAAAAAAGGTGAGGAGGAATTTCCAATCAGTGGCACAGCAAACAGCCTCCATGACACCAATCTCCTGTCTGTCTGTTCAGACCCCGACCACAAGGTCCAATCCGGGCATCTTTCCAAAAGTCTAAACATGCACAACCAAACACACACACATGAAGAAAATCTCAAATGCATTGCCGAAAGCTTCATTATGTAAAATCACATCTCCATTCACAGAGCAGAGAATGTGTAGGGCTTCTTAATGAAGTGCAGGAGGAGATATCTAATGGTATCATTAAAGCCATAGCAATACTGGACATCTATGTGTGTATGTGGTGAGTGTGGTGGCTGTAGGTAGAAATGCAATAAGATCCAGGGTCTGGTAAAAAAAAAAGCCTGTTAAGGTCTGTGTAGCTTCATATTGACTGATGTCTCTTGTTTCAGTTGGCCCCTCCTCTGGGACGTCAGAGGCCACGCTGAGCACCAGACCGCCGCCCTGCATTTGCTTTGGATTCAGCGTCCGGTTCAAGGACATTTCAGCAGAGCAGATGTTTGCCGAGACGTCAGGACTGCCGGTGGTTGCACAAGAAAAACCCCTGTAAGCTTCAGAAAGCGTCAGTACGTGTGTTTGTACAAACGCATTAATTCAATATAAGTGGATCTAATATAATCTGGGAGATAAATCTAAAAAGGTCTGAGCGCTGACATGTGCAGTCGTGCTGTTAAATCCACACTGTACGAGGTTAACGCTGAATCACATCCCTGGTAATGTGATAACTACATGACGGTTTATTGCTCCCTGTTGGGGACCTCTCTTCGCTGAAGCCACAGCCCGGAGTCGGTCGGGGGTTCAGTGGCATCGGCGCCGATGCTGAAGGGCTCTGAACTGTGAGCATGTGTCACCTGGCTGAAGGACGGACGGTATCTATTTCCAATATAATCACACGCCAGTGGACACGTGAAAGATAAAAACGTTTCACCGCACCGCAACTAGGCTTGTTGTAGAATAACCAGTGACGCACATGGTGACAACATGCAACATGAGTCACGGTCAATGACACAGGTTTAAATATGGTGAGAAACCAAGAAATATTAAATCAGATTGAATTTAATCTTATTTATATAGCTGTAACAATTAGACAATTATTGATTAGTTCATTGATATAGACGGAATCGCAACAATTTTGATAATAAATTAGCTATGTATGTTTTTTTGACATTTGAAGACATCACAGGAGTTGTAGTTCTTTACACTTTTCTGACATTTAACAGACCGAGCGATTTAATTAAGAAAAGAATCACAGGATTAATTGATAATGAAAATTGTTAGTTGAAGCCAAAGTCTTTTGACTTATGGAGCTGGAAATATTGTAATTGTAGTTTGTGCTGAAACCAATGATTTTTTAGCCATTTGATAGATTAATATG